>NW_028270139.1:75291378-75398847 GCF_037043375.1 Chiloscyllium plagiosum
GGTGATTGGCTGGTGAGTATTGCTGTTTAGCAATGGAGTACAAACAAACAGATTTTTTTTTAAAAATCAAAATCATAATACCAATATCAACAGAATAGGCAGAAGGTCATATTTTGTATTTTTACACAAGTTTTATTACCAATAGTAATTTGTATCAAGTGTAGCAAAATTTATCAATATTAGTTGGATTTATGGATAGCAAGGCATACTAGTTTTGGTCAAGCATTTTGGTCCTAGCAGTAAAAAGGGTGATTAGCAGTAACTAGATATTTAAATAAACATAGTAGCAAAAGTATCAAGGCTGCTCCACATTCCATAGGGCTCATTTTGGGAACTACAGGACACTTCCAACTGGATAACCAATTATGCAGCAAGTGCCTTCTGTTGTAGCAACTTGAATTCACAGATTTGGAACTCAAGTTGCAGTTGGCATTGTTATGTGCATTTGTGACACGTGGATGGTATATTTATATAAGTGGTCACACTGCAGCTTAAGGAAGTGCAGGGATAGACAAATTATGTGACCACTATACAGTCAAAGACGCTAGTCACGTTGTACAGTTACTAGACTATACCTCACTCTCCAACCATTGAGGAGAATGGCTAGAGCCAAGTTGACATCACCACAAGTGGCTCGGCAGCATTAGGTTGATATGTTGGTGGGAAACAAAGAACTCTGGAAGACCAATCGTGAAAGATGACTTGTTCTCAGAAAAGGAGGCATGTTTGTGGACACAGACATGAGTCCCGTATGGTGCATTGTCTCCGTAGTGCCAAGATCAAGGATGTCAGTGAGTGATTGCAGGGCACCCTGAAGTGAAAATGGTGAACAACCGCCAGTGGTCAACTTGTATGACCAGTGAGGTAGATTGAAAGAAGGTGATGTTTCTGCAGTCAGAATTTAGGGTTCTTAGTTGAAAATTCACTGACCACTGTAATCACTGGATTACTCCCAGTACCATACAGAGGGGAGTTAAAAAATTGGAGGATAAGACAGATAAACATGTGGCTAAATATTTATAGTGGACAGAAGGGCACGAGATTCTCAGGACACTGGGGCTTCCCCTGGAGAGATGGAAAGCGAGACAGTTTCCTGATCAGAACTGAGATTTGGTTCGTTGTAGGTGGTTTCTAATGGTCTGGGGAAAGTTAAAGCCATTTAAACCTGACATTTTCAAGAGGAATGTGGTAACAAGGATACAATATCAGAGAGGAATATCAAAGTTGTACACTATACTAGGAGAGCGATAGCACTAGAGAACAGTCAGGTAATAGGTGGGGTCAGACTAAAGGAAGGGTACAAAGTCTCAACCAGCACTACCATGTATGGATGCAAATTCACAGAGTATAGTAAGAAAGATTGGGGATTACAGGCGCAGATTGCCATATGGAAATATGATGTTGTGGCTACAACAGAGACCTGTGCAAAGGAAGGGTGGACTTGATGTTAAATATTCCTAGATTTAAATATTCCTAGGTAAAAGGTGTTCAGGAAATATGGAAAGGGACAAAATGGGTACTAGTGGCAGAATTAAGGACCACATTGCTGTGCTGGAGAAAATGGATGTATCACGGAGGTCAAGGACAGAATCAATATGGCTTGAGCCACAGGCAAAAAAAAGGTAGAATTCCATTGCTAAGTGTAGCCAACAGGTCAGCAACCAGTGGGAACAATACACAGCAACAAATTTGCAACAAAATACAGAGATTTAAAAATTAAACAGAAATTGTAATGGGGGGAATTTATTTACCCAAATGTAGCCTGAGATAGTAGTTGTGTAAAGGTAGAGGGGGACAACACTTTCTAGACCATATTCAGGAGAATTCTCGACAACTGAATGTTTCACATTCATTGAGAAAGCTAACAACGAGTAGGCCAAAAAATTGATAGAAAATTTAGGGAAGCTGATAACCATATCATGGCACAGAAAAAGACCATTCAGCCCATTGTATCTGCATTAATTCTTGAAATGAACATCATTACCTACTCCCTTCTCCCGCCTCCAACACACCCCATCCACCTGGACACCCCGTGCTGGCCTCTTACCCGCCTTTGATCTCTTCATAGCCAACTGCCGCCGCGACATTAATCGCCTCAACTTCTCCACCCCTCTCATCCACTCCAACCCCTCACCCTCGGAACGTGCAGCCCTCCACTCCCTCCATTCCAACCCCAACCTCACTATCAAACCAGCAGACAAGGGAGGCGCGGTAGTAGTTTGGCGCACCGACCTTTATACCGCTGAGGCGAAACGCCAGCTCGCGGACACCTCCTCTTACTGCCCCCTTGACCATGACCCCACCTCCCACCACCAAACCATCATCTCCCAGATCATCCATAACCTCATCACCTCAGGGGATCTCCCATCCACCGCCTCCAACCTCATAGTCCCACAACCCCGCACCGCCCGTTTCTACCTCCTGCCCAAAATCCACAAACCTGACTGCCCCGGCCGACCCATTGTCTCAGCCTGCTCCTGCCCCACAGAACTCATCTCTGCATACTTCGACACGGTCCTGGACCCCTTAGTCCAAGAACTCCCCACCTACGTTCGGGACACCACCCACGCCCTCCACCTCCTCCCTGATTTTCGCTTCCCCAGTCCCCAACACCTTATCTTCACCATGGACATCCAGTCCCTGTACACCTCCATCCCCCATCACGAAGGACTCCAAGCCCTCCGCATCTTCCTTTCCCGCAGTACCAACCAGTACCCTTCCACTGACACCCTTCTTCGACTGACTGAACTGGTCCTCACCCTCAACAACTTCTCTTTCCAATCCTCCCACTTCCTCCAAACCAAAGGAGTAGCCATGGGCACCCGCATGAGCCCCAGCTATGCCTGCCTCTTTGTAGGATATGTGGAACAGTCCATCGTCCGCAGCTACACTGGCACCACACCCCACCTTTTCCTCCACTACATCGATGACTGTATCGGCGCTGCCTCGTGCTCCCACGAGGAAGTTGACCAGTTCATCCACTTTACCAACACCTTCCACCCCGACCTCAAATTCACCTGGACCGTCTCAGACTCCTCCCTCCCCTTCCTAGACCTTTCCATTTCTATCTCGGGTGACCGAATCAACACGGACATTTACTATAAACCGACCGACTCCCACAGCTACCTAAACTACACCTCCTCCCACTCTGCCCCCTGTAAAAACGCCATCCCATATTACCAATTCCTTCGTCTCCGCCGCATCTGCTCCCAGGAGGACCAGTTCCAAATCCGTACAACCCAGATGGCGTCCTTCTTCAAGGACCGCAATTTCCCCCCACACGTGGTCGATGATGCCCTCCACATCTCTTCCACTTCCTGCTCCTCTGCCCTTGAGCCCCGCCCCTCCAACCGCCACCAGGACAGAACCCCACTGGTCCTCACCTATCACCCCACCAACCTCCATGTACAGCGAATCATCTGCCGTCATTTCCGCCACCTCCAAACGGACCCCACCACCAGGGATATATTTCCCTCCCCTCCCCTATCAGCGTTCCAAAAAGACCACTCCCTCTGTGACTCCCTCATCAGGTCCACACCCCCCACCAACCCAATCTCCACTCCTGGCACCTTCCCCTGCAACCGCAAGAAATGCAAAGCTTGCGCCCACACCTCCCGCCTTACTTCCCTCCAAGGCCCCAAGGGATACTTCCATATCCGCCACAAATTCACATGCACCTCCACACACATCATCTATTGCATCCTCTGCACCCGATGTGGCCTCCTCTATATAGGGGAGACAGGCCGCCTACTTGTGGAACAGTTCAGAGAACATCTCTGGGACACCTGGACCAACCAACCCAACTACCCCTGGCTCAACACTTCAACTCCCCCTCCCACTCCACCAAGGACATGCAGGTCCTTGGACTCCTCCATCGCCAGACCATAGCAACACGACGGTTGGAGGAAGAGCGCCTCATCTTCCACCTAGGAACCCTCCAACCACAAGGGATGAACTCAGATTTCTCCAGTTTCCTCATTTCCCCTCCCCCCACCTTGTCTCAGTCAAATCCCTTGAACTCAGCACCGCCTTCCTAACCTGCAATCTTCTTCCTGACCTCTCTTCCCCCACCCCACTCCGGCCTATCACCCTCACCTTGACTCCTCCCACCTATCGCATTTCCAACGCCCCTCCCCCAAGTCCCTCCTCCCTACCTTTTATCTTAGCCTGCTGGGCACACTTTCCTCATTCCTGAAGAAGGGCTTATGCCCGAAACGTCTATTCTCCTGTTCCTTGGATGCTGCCTGACCTGCTGCGCTTTTCCAGCAACACATTTTCAGCATCATTACCTACTGCCAATCTCCTGTTTTTTCCACATATCCTTACAATTATCTCTATCCAAGCAATCCTTTTGAATGCTTCAATTCCTCATGAGGCTTAGGGTGACTAGGAAATGGATAAGTGAATAACCCAAAGTAAGAATGAGGAAATCAACTTCAATGAGCTAAGATTGGATCCAGGACAAATAAACAGGAGTCGAAGGTTGGTACAAAAATGGTAGCTGAACAATGGGTAATATCAAAGAGGATTCAATTCCTGCTCCTCGGATGCACACTCTTGACTCTGATCTCCAGTTCTCACTTTCACCAACATCTAAGAGGAGTTCAGTCACAGTATATTACTTAAAAAAAAAAAACGGGAAAGACAGAGCAAATCCTCAATGGGCAAACCGAAAAAATCCAAAGCATGCTGGATGACAAAAGATCTAGAAATTTGGAGGAAAAAATGTAATAAAAAAAAAAGGATAGAAAATACAAAGTAAACATGCTATATTTCTACCAGACCATATGGCTGCACTCTCATTACAGAGAAATGACTGGTGATGGTTTTACCTGAAGCAAACAAAGAATGAGTATGAAAAGACACGAGCAGCTCAGAGAATCCCAAATAGTCAGGTAAATAGAAAAAAAAGGCATAAAAATGGTGGTGGGAGCCAATTAGAGTACAAAAGGATTTACACAGAAGCAGTGGTCATGAATGAAGCATTAAATGAACACAATGCATTTAGCTTTACCACTGAACTTGGGAATGGGAAATAACTGGGTTGCAACCCAGATAAACAGAAATAGGAAACTCAGTCTTCAAATATCTTCACAGCTCCTTCTGACCTTGTAAGGTAAACACAGAGTAACTGGACAGTTAATTGCGAGCTTGTTTGAATTAAGTTCACTACAGGATTATCAATTTTTCAATTAGAATTTTCCATTTATCTTACAGTTAACAGTTTAACCCCCTAAATTAAAAGTTATACCAAAACATGCAAACGGTGACCCAAGATATTTGTAATACCTCAATTTTCAGAACAGCATGCCTGTAGTTCTGTGTTGTAGCTTCACCAGTTTGGTACCTCATGGTTTTAAGAGTAGTTGTGCTGTTCCTGACCGATTTATTTGCACTTCACATTGAAATAGGATTGATTCCTTGGCTTCACAATAATGATAGAATGAGGGATATGTTCAATAATGAAAATAAAATATTGTACTTGAAAAGAAGTAATGCTCTAGCTAATACACTGATGATGCTTATTGACACCAAGTTTGGAATGCTAGGTATATTGCCAACATTCTGAATTTAGTATGGTGGAAATGTCATACAATAGACAATAGACAATAGACAATAGAAATAGGTGCAGGAGTAGGCCATTCTGCCCTTCGAGCCTGCACCACCATTCAATAGGATCATAGCTGATCATCCTTAATCAGTATTCTGTTCCTGCCTTATCTCCATAACCCTTGATTCCACTATCTTTGAGAGCCCTATTCAACTCTTTCTTAAATGAATCCAGAGACTGGACCTCCACTGTCCTCTGGGGCACAGCATTCCACACAGCCACCACTCTCTGGGTGAAGACATTTCTCCTCATCTCTGTCCTAAATGGTCTACCCGTATTTTTAAACTATGTCCTCTGGTTCGGCACTCACCCATCAGCGGAAACATGTTTCCTGCCTCCAGATTGTCCAATCCTTTAATAATGTTATATATCTCAATCAGATCCCCTCTCAGTCTTCTAAACTCAAGGGTATACAAGCCCAGTCACTCCAGTCTTTCAGCGTAAGGTAGTCCCGCCATTCCAGGAATTGACCTCGTGAACCTACGCTGCACTCCCTCAATAGCCAGAATGTCTTTCCTCAAATTTGGAGACCAGAACTGCACACAGTACTCCAGGTGTGGTCTCACCAGGGCCCTGTACAGCTGCAGAAGAACCTCTTTGCTTCTATACTCAATCCCTCTTGTTATGAAGGCCAGCATGCTATTAGCCTTCTTCACTACCTGCTGTACCTGCATGCTTACCTTCATTGACTGGTGTACAAGAACACCCAGATCTCTCTGTACTGCCCCTTTACCTAAATTGATTCCATTTAGGTAGTAATCCGCCTTCCTGTTCTTGCCACCAAAGTGGATAACCATACATTTATCCACATTAAACTGCATCTGCCATGCATCTGACCACTCACCTAACTTGTCCAGGTCACCCAATAATCTCCTAACATCCTCCTCAAATTTCACCCTGCCACCCAGCTTAGTATCATCAGCAAATTTGCTAATGTTATTACTAATACCATCTTCTATATCATTAACATATATTGTAAATGGTCCCTGCGGTACCCCACTGGTCAGTGCCTGCCATTCCGAAATGGAGCCGTTTATCACTACTCTTTGTTTCCTGTCAGCCAACCAACTTTCAATCCAAGTTAGTACTTTGCCCCCAATACCATGCACCCTAATTTTGCTCACTAACCTCCTATGTGGGACTTTATCAAAAGCTTTCTGAAAGTCCAGGTACACTACATCTACTGGATCTCCCTCATCCATCTTCAGCGTCACATCCTCAAAAAATTCAAGAAGGTTAGTCAAGCACGATTTCCCCTTCATAAATCCATGCTGACTCTGACCTATCCTGTTACTACTATCCAGATGTGTCGTAATTTCATCCTTTATAATAGACTCCAGCATCTTTCCCACCACTGAGGTCAGACTAACTGGTCTATAATTTCCTGCTTTCTCTCTCCCACCTTTCTTAAAAAGTGGTATAACATTAGCCACCCTCCAAACCTCAGGAACTGATCCCGAATCTATTGAACTCTGGAAAATAATTACCAATACATCCACGATTTCTCGAGCCACCTCCTTCAGTACCCTGGGATGTAGACCATCAGGCCCCGGGGACTTATCAACCTTCAGACCTAACAGTCTCTCCAACACCAATTCCTGGCAAATATAAATTCCCTTAAGTTCAGGGCCTTCAGCCACTGTTACCTCAGGGAGATTGCTTGTTCTTCCCCAGTGAACACAGATCCGAAGTACCAATTCAATTCTTCTGCCATTTCTTTGTTCCCCATAATATATTCCCCTGTTTCTGTCTTCAAGGGCCCAATTTTAGTCTTAACCATTTTTTTGCCTTTCACATACCTAAAAAAAAACTTTTATTAGCCTCCTTTATATTATTGGCCAGTTTACTTTCAGACCTCATTTTTTCTCTGCGTATTTCCTTCTTAGTAATCCTCTGTTGTCCTTTAAAAGCTTCCCAGTCCTCCGATTTCCCACTTATCTTTGCTATGTTATACTTTTTCTCTTTTAACTTTATATGTTTCTTAACTTCCCTCGTCAGCCACAGCCACCCATGCCTCCTCCCTCTTCCTTTTTGGAATGAACTGATCCTGCATCTTCTGCATTATACACAGAAATATCCGCCACTGTTACTCCACGGTCATCCCTGCTAAGGTATTGCACCATTGAACTTTGGCCAGCTCCTCCCTCAGAGCTCCATAGCTCCCTTTATTCAACAGAAATATTGTCACTTTCAATTATACCCTCTCCCTCTCAAATTGAAGATTGAAGCTTATTGTATTATGGTCACTACTTTCCAATGGCTCTATCACTTCGAGGTCCCTGACCAATTCTAGTTCGTTACACAATACCAGATCCAGAATTGCCTTCTCCCTGGTCGGCTCCAGCACCAGCTGTTCTAAGAATCCATCTCTGAGGCACTCCACAAAGTCTCTTTCTTGAGGTCCAATACCATCCTGATTCTCCCAGTCTACCTGCATGTTAAAATCCCCCATAACAACTGTAGTAACATCTTTGCGACAGGACAATTTCAGCTCCTGATTTAACTTACATCCGACATCCAGACTACTGTTTGGGGGCCTGTAGATGACTCCCAAGAGGGTCTTTTTACCCTTATTATTTCGCAGCTCTATCCACACTGACTCTACATCCCCTGACTCTAGGTTCCCCCGTGCAAGGGACTGAATATCATCCCTTACCAACATGGCCACCCCACCCCCTCTGCCCGTCAGTCTGTCCTTACGATAGCACGTGTAGCCCTGAATATTCATTTCCCAGGCCCTGTCCACTTGAAGCCATGTCTCAGTTATCCCCACAATATCGTATCTGCCAATTTCCAAAAGAGCCTCAAGCTCATCCATCTTATGTCTAATGCTTCGTGCATTCATGTATAGTATTTTTAATTTGTTACTGCCCTCACGCTTCCCATCAACCCTTATTTCACTCAACCTTACAGCATGATCCCTTTCTGAGTTTTCTGCCTCACTGATACAGTTGTTTTTCTGGTCTTCTCTTGTTCTAACTTTCCCTTCAATTTCCTTTTTAAACATCCAGTTTGTCCCCCCTGCCGCTACTTAGTTTAAACGTAGCTGTGTTGCAGTAGCAAACCTGCCTGCCAGAATGCTGGTCCCTAACCCATTAAAGGTGCAATCCGTCTCTCTTGTAGAATTTATGCTTACCACAAAACATACCCTAGTGATCCAAGAATTTAAATCCTTGCTTCCCGCACCAGTGCACCAGTTCCCCAGCCACACGTTCAAGTCCATTATCTCCCTGTTTCTGGCCTCACCAGCCCGAGGAACTGGAAGCAAACCGGAGATAACCACCGTGGACGTCCTGCTTTTTAGTTTTCTTCCTAGTTCTCCGAAGTCTCTCTGTAGTATGTTCCTCCTCTTCTTCCCGACATCATTTGTGCCGACATGTACCACCACCTCTGGCTCTTCACCCTCGTCCTTGAGGATTTCCTGCACTCTGTCCGCGATGTCTTTAACCCTGGCACCAGGAAGGCAATGCACCATCCTTAAGTCCCGTCTGCTGCCACAAAAACCCCGGTCAGTTCCTCTCACGATGGAGTCCCCTATTACCACGGCTCTGTGCAATGTCCGACTCTTCCGCTCTGTCTCCACGCCAACTTTTGATTGACAGACCTGGCCGCCTCGTGGACTGGCAGTGTCATCTGTCTCGAAAAGATTCAACTTGATCCTGACAGGTACTTCCCCCGGGGTCTCTTGCACCGGTCTTCCCGCTGCTTTCCTCATCGTCTGCTCTCTTCTGGTACGATTGGTGTAATAACCTTGCTGAAGGTCTTGTCCAGAAAGATTTCGTTCTCTCGGATACAAGAAACTAAAGGTATACTCAGCGTGAAATGGGACTTGCATTGAATCCCTACAGTGTGGAAGCAGGCTATTCAGCCCACCAAGTCCACATCAACCTTCTGTAAAGCATCCTAACCAGACCCACCACCACCCCCCCACCCCAACCTTCCACTTCCCATGGCCAATCCCCTTAACCTGCGCAACTTTGGACTGCGATAGGAAACCATAGCACCCAGAAGAAACTCATGGGAGAACACACAAACTCCACTCCAAATGTAACCAAAGGCTAGAATGTAACTCAGGCCCCTGGCGTTGTGGGCAGCAGTTCTAACCACCTAGCCACCAATTAATCCAATCCAATTGAATTTGGATTCAATTAAAAAAGTTATTCAGAAATTAAGAGCCTAATGATTACCAAGAATTCATCGACAATTGTCTGGAAAACCCACCTGCTTCACTGATGTCCTTCAGGAAAGGAAGTTGGCCATCCTCACCTGTTCTGGTCTACATGTGACTCCAAACCCCCAGCAACGTGGCTGACTCTTAACTGCCGTCTGCACAATTAAGAATTGCAATAAATGCTGGCCTAGCCAGTGATGCCAACATCCAATGAATAAATTAAAGAAAAAGGCAATTGTCATTGAATTGCCATTATTTCCAAGAAGCAGTCGAAGTTGTTGACAGTGTAGTTTGATGATTGGAGACTTGGATATCAGTTATTGACTTGTCCATAAGAAAATGTTGGTTCTGAGACAGGATGTGCTTCTGTGGTGAAATATGGGAGTTGGTAATGATAATGTCACTGGATTGGTTATTCAGAATACCACCGTGTAAGGTGGTAAAATTTGAATTAAATAGAAAAAAAAATTGGAAGTAAATGCTAACTTAAAAGTCAATCATGTACCCACTGCCAAATGTTGTTTAAAAACACATCCGGCTCGTACAAACAGTTTACACAGTGTTTTTTTTAGTTTAACTAAATGGGCAAAAAGTTCGCAATGGTGTATAATGATGGAATATGTGAAGTTGTTCATTTTGGAAGGGAGATTAAAAACTCAGAGCATTATTTAAATGGAGAAAAACCGTAGAAAGTTGCAACACAAACCTAGCACCCAGCTGCAGCAGGTAATCAGGAAGACTAACGGAACAAAACCAGGATTGCTGGGAAAGCTGAACAGGTCTGATAGCATCTGTGGAGAAAAATCAGAGTTAATGTTTTGGGTCGAGTGACCATTCCTCAGAACTGGCCAAAGGCATGTTGGTCCTTATTTCAAGAGGTTTGAAGGAGAAGAGTGGTGTGTAAGAATAGAGACTTCGTCTCCGCAATATATAGTGTTCACTTCTTCTAATTCTGTTAAGGGCAGATACATATTTAAAAGGTAATTTAGTGAGTTTGAGGTAACGTAAGTATTTTCCTTCATGCTGGTCTTCTCACCACCTGCCACTGATAGAAGTGCCCTACAGGACTCAGCCTGCTCAGTCAGTGATCGCTTTGCCAATCCATCCAGTGATGGATGTTGAAGTTACGCACCCAAAGTTCCATCTTTTGTCCTTGTTACCTTTAGTGCTTCTTCCAAATTGTGTTCAACATGAAAGAGAATATATTCTTCAGTTAAGGGAAGGTGGAAACAGGAGATTTGTTTTACACTTGCTTGACTGGATGCTATTAGACGTCATGGCACATATAGACAATGTCAAGGACTCCCAGGGCCACTCCTTCCTGATAACATACCACTGTGTTCCCACCTCTAGTAAGTCTGTCTTTCTGATGGACCAAGAAAATATTTGGGGCAACTGCTAAAAGATAGGATTCCACAAAATAAAATGACAGAAGGTAGTTGTTAAAGTGGATCATTGGGCTACTGGACACCACACAGGACAACTTTGGAGATTAGCTGTACAGGGAATGCCTTTTTCATTTACACTGTCTTGGCTGATGATGGTCATAACAGGTAAAGATAATAAATGTATTTCTCTTAAAAAGGACAATCATGAAACAGATGGGGTTTTACAACAATATGATCAGCTTAGGATCATCATTATGGAGACCAGCTTTTAATTCCAGACTTGTTAATGACCTTACTTAAACTATAATAGCGACATTGGGGAACTTTGATTTTCTGTCTCCAAAGCACAAGTTAAGGCCTCAGGGTTAACTGTCTCTCAAATGTAAAGTCACCATCGTCTTACTAGACCATAAGGCTGCCCTCTCACTGGAGAGAGATCACTGGCTGTTGTTCAACCTGAGGGTCACCACACCTTAGGTGAGGGGAAAAGGTGGAGTGTCGTTCATGGTAACATCAGTCAATGTGGGAAATGAATCCATGCTGTTAGCACTACTCTGTATCACAAACCAGCAACCCAGCTAACTGAGCTAACCGACTCTTGTACCATTGATCACAACACTGTTGTTCCCATAAATTGAAAATTTAATCAAATTAGTACCAAATTGTTTAAATTACAAGGAATGTAATTCTAATTTTTCTAATATTTCTTCATAAATTAAACTTTGGACATCAGACTTGAATCTAGGGCTATAAATACATAGAAGACATAAATACAAAGGTGATGTGGTATACATGGTCTTCCAAAGGGCATTTGATGAAGTTCCACACACAGGTTTGTTCGAACAGTTGAAGTGCATGGAATAAAATGGACAACAGAAGTGCAGAAATAAAAATGACTGAAAGAAAAGGAAAAGGAACAGATAATGGTGGCAAAAGGCTGTTTTTCAACTTAAAGACAGTATTACTTGGGTTTCCAAAGAGTCAAGGCTAGAATAATTGCTTCTTTCAATCTACATCAATAATCCAGGCTTGAATGAGTAGATTGGATTTAAAAATTTTGAAATGACACCAAAGTTGGAACCATTTGTGAAGTGCAAGGATGACAGTGATACTCTTCAAGTCAGTCAAATAGCAACATGTGATGGAGTTTCATTTCAGGAAAGCGACAGAGACAATAAAAAGTGAAAAGATCATGAAGATTCTTGATCTTGGTTGCTTTGCAGTGCACAGTACAGAGAATGAATTGCACTTCTCCTCAGATCATTTTCTGATTTTTTTTCTAAAATCTGGAATAAGTTTTGAAATATTTAAGTGACTATTATGGCAGAATCTTAAACTGGAAATGCTGACACTGAGTGACAAAGCTGAAAACAATACATTGATTTATTTGTTCTTATGATGTAGTTGACTGGAAAATGCATTACCTATTACCTATTCTCGTAGTCACTGTTTGTACAAGTAGCACTAGCCATTAAGTGCTACTCACACAGTGTAGGGTTGGCCAAAGGCAAACAAAGACAATTTTGGTTGGCCAATTCACCGGATATAATCAGAAAATAAAAAGAGAGAGATTTCTACACACTAAAGTTGTCAAAGGGTGTGGATAGAGCGGGAGTATGAACGAATGAATGATTTTAAATGCATGATTTTATGTCAAGTGTATTTTACAGTGAGAAAAACAGTAAAATACCGTGTAAAGCCTTTCTCATTATCACCACAATCAGGTGCCATATTGGAAGAGTTTTAAGGACAAGAAAATAATGAAAGATATCACTTAAAGAGAGTCCATCAGTCCTGAACCAGTTCATCATCACCAATGTCTGCGCCCCATCCCTTTTCCACTGCCAAAGCCACCATCAAGACTAGAATGAACCAATGTTGAAGTCACCATTCTTCAAGCGCCATCTTTTGCCGCTGGGCCAATTCTGCTCCGCCACTGCCTCCCGATCACCCGCACCAGACCAACTAACATCAGAGTCACATCTCTCATCATTGCGTCCATTTTAATGTCGCTTTGATGCCCTTCTGCTGCCACCAGTGCTGGATCCAAACAACAACAAAGTCACCAATCCTCAGGCACCATCTTTCGCTGCCGGGTCTACCTTGCTAACCATCACCTCTGCCAATGTAGCAGCTGCTAATTCAAAGGCCCAGGTCCCATTGTCACCCCGGAAAAGTAAGTAAGGGCTCACTCATCATGATATACATGCTGGGCTCATTTGAATCTATGTTGAATTTTCTCACAGATGTCATCCAAGCTCAAGACAAGAGCTAAGTAAAAACAAAAAAGAGAAGAGAAAAGAAAAAGAAAAAAGCAGTCAGAGCAGAAAAGCCCCAGCTCAGGAGCCCTACTCCACCACCACCACCAAAGAGGATTGGTCTTGATCTTTATAATGCTGAGCATGGTCGATGGGCCAAACGGCCTACACTTGCTCATATTGTCCATGGACAGACAAGTTACTATCCCCTTGATAGACATCCCTGAGGTAGATGGACTTTTAAAACATGGATTCTGGGTAATCCAAAATGGAGGATAGGAAAAATTGTGACTTAAGAGCTGCTCCTTTTTTGTGAGGTATGTTCGGTGTTGGAGATTATTTCCTTGAATTCTAGGAACAATAATTACTGTTTTATAAGCGTTGGTTTGGAAATTTGTGGTAAAAAAGATCAAAACAACAGCAGTTGAGAAAGAGAACAAAAGCTGTGACCATTTGGCAGAGAGAGAGAAAGAAAGAGGCACAGACAGACACAGACAGCGCAAGTGCCTGCCTTTGCTGTTTGAGTTCAAGTATTGCTGGACATCAAAGTATGTCTAAAAAAAATTAACAAAACAGTGAAATTTAGCTGACCTTGGAGGACCCTGTGTGAAAGAGCTCACAGCACAGGTGTAGATAAGTGCATGGTCTTGAAGTGTAACCTTGCTGTCTTTTGTTTTAAAAATAGTGAGGATTTGTTTTAATATGTTTTATTGAGATTTGTCTCTTGATTAAATTTTAAAAACATAAAACATAGGTACTTAGTTAGCCTGGAGCTGTATTTCTTTAGAGCAGTAAGACGGTGCTATTTTCTATAGATTGTTAAGGTGCAAAGATGGCCTTTAGTGGAGTAAAGTACTCTTCCTGTCAGATGTGGGAGATTAGGGAGAGTTGTGGTTCTGTTTGCCGAGCTGGGAATTTGTGTTGCAGACGTTTGTCCCCTGTATAGGTGACATCCTCAGGAAGCATGGGAGCCTCCTGTAAAGCGCTTCTGTGCTGTTTCCTCCGGCATTTGTAATGGTTTGTCTCTGCCGCTTCCAGTTGTCAGTTCCAGCTGTCCGCTGCAGTGGCCGGTATATTGGGTCCAGGTCGATGTGCTTATTGATTGAATCTGTGGATGAGTGCCATGCTTCTAGGAATTCCCTGGCTGTTCTCTGTTTGGCTTGTTCTATAATAGTAGTGTTGTCCCAGTCGAATTCATGTTGCTTGACATCTGCATGTGTGGCTACTAAGGATAGCTGGTCGTGGCATTTCGTGGCTAGTTGGTGTTCATGGATACGGATCGTTAGCTGTCTTCCTGTTTGTCCTATGTAGTGTTTTGTGCAGTCCTTGCATGGGATTTTGGACACTATGTGGTTTTGCTCATGCTGGGTATCGGGTCCTTTGTCCTCGTGAGTTGTTGTCTGAGAGTGGCTGTTGGTTTGTGTGCTGTTATGAGTCCTAGTGATCGCAGTAGTCTGGCTGTCAGTTCAGAAATGTTCTTGATGTATGGTAATGTGGCTCGTCCTTTGGGTTTTGGCATGTCCTCATTCCGTTGTCTTTCCCTTAGGTATCTGTTGATGAAATTGCAGGGGTATCCGTTTTAGGCGAATACATTGTAGAGGTGTTCTTCTTCCTCTTTTTGCAGTTCTGGTGTACTGCAGTGTGTTGTGGCCCTTTTGAATAGTGTCTTGATGCAACTTCTTTTGTGTGTGTTGGGGTGGTTGCTTTCGTAGTTTAGGACTTGGTCTGTGTGTGGGGCTTTCCTGTATACCTTTGTGGTGAATTCTCCATTCGGTGTTCTCTGTACCATCACGTCTAGGAATGGGAGTTGGTTGTCCTTTTCTTCCTCTCTAGTGAATCGGATTCCTGCGAGTGTGGCGTTGACGATCCGGTGTGTGTTTTCTATTTCTGTGTTTTTAATGATTACAAAGGTGTCATCTACATATCTGACCCAGAGTTTGGGTTGAATTTGCGGTAAGACTGTTTGTTCTAATCTTTGCATTACCGCTTCTGCTACGAGTCCAGCATATCAACAAACACATCAACCTGGACCCAATAGGCTCCCTCAAAGATCAGCAAGGCCGCCTATGTGTGGAACCGCAGAAGATGTTAAACGAGTATTTTGCATCAGTATTTACTATGGAGAAGGGTATGGAAGATCTAAAATGTAGAGGAATAGATGGTGACATCTTGAAAAATGTCCATATTACAGAGGAAGTGGTGCTGGATATCTTGAAATGCATAAAAAGGTGGATAAATCCCCAGGGCCTGATCAGGTGTACCCTAGAACTCTGCGGAAAGCTAGGGAAGTGATTGCTGGGCCCCTTGCTGAGATATTTGGATCATTGATAGTCACAGGAGAGGTGTCGGAAGACTGGAGGTTGGCTAACGTGGTGCCACTGTTCAAGAAAGGTAGTAAGGAAAAGCCAGACATCAATGGTGAGCGTGTTGTTGTAAGGAATCCTGAGGGACAGGATGGACATGTATTTGGAAAGGCAAGGCCTGATTAGGGATAGTCAACATGGCTTTGTGCATGGGAAATCATGTCTCACAAACTTGACTGAGTTTTTTTTTGAAGAAGTAACAAAAAGCATTGATGAGGGCAGAGTGGTTGACATGATCTATACGGTCGTTAGTAAGACGTTCAACAAGGTTCCTCGTGGGACACTAGTTAGCAAGGTCAGATCACATGGAATACAGGAAGAACTAGTCATTTGGATACAGAACTGGCTCAAAGTAGTGGACAACGAAAGTTACCTCAGAGTACAATGGGATGTTGATCAGATGGGCCAATGGACTGAGGAGTGGCAGATGGAGTTTAATTTAGGTAATGGTAAGGTGCTTCTTGGAAAGGCAAATCAGGGCAGGGCTTACACACTTTATGGTAAGGTTCTAGGGAGTTTTGCTGAACAAAAGACCATGGAGTGCAGGTTCATAGCTCCTTGAAAGTGGAGTCACAGACTGGAGGTGGTGTCGGTATCACCAGTGTCGGTAACACCTCTTTGATGTAACGTTTTTATGGGACCTTGAGATCTTGTTCAGATAATTCGAAATTCGGATAATTGCTGTTTGGACAACAAAGGTTGAAGGAGGCATATAGTATGCTTTCCTTTATTGGTCAGAGCATGGAGTATAGGAGTTGAGAGATCACGTTATGGCTATACAGGGCATATTGGTTCAGCCACTTTTGGAATACAGAACAACCTTTATTATCTGAATGAGACAGGCAGGGAGTTTTTTTTAATTCGGATAACTGATTGTGCTGCAAAGATAGAGATAAAGGACAAAGAAAGGTTGAGAAAAGAGAGGTCCATGTTGCACACAGATCAAGATAATTAATGTCAGGAAACAAAACAAAAGCAGGCACGAAGCAGGATTCACATACAAGGCCTTCTTAAATTGTGCAAGGATCAAAAGGTAATCAAAGAGTGCCACGCAGCCACAGTGCTATGTGTGATGATGCTGACGGCCCATGTCCTACTATCGGGCAGTTGGATGGCTCGCGGATGGAGTGCAGGTGGGAGAGCATGTGTGCACCCGAGTGGGCATCAGCAGCTTTAGTTATGGCAACTGTTGCCTTGTGAATAAAGCGCCGTAGTCCTGGAGACTGTTACCCACCAACAATTGCTCACAACAGCAACCAAGGTGAATACTATTACTATTATTGTTACGTATCTATCACTCCACGAATAGTTGTAAAACTGTCGATAGCTTCATTAATGGCGACTGGAGGTGGTGTCGGTATCACCAGTGTCGGTAACACCTCTTTGATGTAACGTTTTTATGGGACCTTGAGATCTTGTTCAGATAATCCGAAATTCGGATAATTGCTGTTTGGATAACAGAGGTTGTTCTGTATTGTGTGAGGGGCATGGATAGGGTAAATAGACAAAGTCTTGTCCCTGGGCTGGGGGAGTCCAGAACTAGAGGGCATAGGTTTATGGTGAGAGGGGAAAGATTTAAGAAGGGACCTAGGGGACAACTTTTTCATTCAAACGGTGGTGCAGGTATGGAATGAGCTGTCGGAGGAAGTAATGGAGGCTGGTACAATTACAACATTTAAAAGGCATCTAGATGGGTATATGAATAGAAAGGGTTTAGAGGAATATGAACCAAGTGCTGGCAAATGGGACTCAATTAACTTTGGATATCTGGTCGACATGTATGAGTTGGACTGAAGGGTCTGTTTCCATGCTGTGCATCTCTAGGGACTTTCTGACTCTATTTAAGTTCAAATCTCTGACAATAGATTTATTCTGTTGATTCCACTAATCATCAATCATTTGCCAGTCTCATACCAAAGCCACTTGTGCAACTTACCCAATTATTCAGGAAGGAAATCCCTCAACTGGAAAATAAAAAACAACCTGACTCCATCAGCCAATAAGAACAAATTCAACTGTTGAGCTATTGAGTGAAGCAAGACTGGAAATACCAGGGGCACTGACAATAACTTTCACTTGTTCCCTGATCACAGGACAGGTGCCAGAGGACGGAGGACAGCCAATGTGGTACCATTATTCAAAAAGTAAAAGATAAACTACAGATCAGTCTAATGCCAATTGTGGGCAAACTGTTCGAAGCAATTTTGAAGGACAGAATTAATCTGCACTTGGAGAAGTGGGGATTAATCAAGAACAGTCAGCATTGCTTTACTAAAGAGATATCATCTCTAAACAACTTGATTGAACTTTTCAAAGAGGTAAGTAGGCATGTCAATGAGGGCAATGCATTCGACATAAACTACTTGGAGTTCAGCAAGGCTTTGATAAAGGCCCATGTGAGAGACTGATTGTGGAGATAAAAGCTCTTGGAATCCAAGGAAATTTGGCAAGTTTGACCCAGCATGTGTCAATTGGCAGAAAGCACAGGGTGATAATTGAGGCATGTTTATGTGACTGGAAGCTTGTGTCCAGTTAGGTCCTACCTGGATCAGGGTTGGAACCCTTGCTGTTTGTATACACAAATGATTTAGACAGATTAATCAGTAAGTTTGTACATGATACAAAAATTGATGGGATGATAAATAGTGAGGAGGATAGCATTAGTTTATCGGAGGATACTGACAGGCTGATCAATGGAAAATGGAATTCAATCCAGATAAGTAAGAGTTGATGCACTTGGGCAGCTCAAACAAGGCAAGTGAATATATAAATAAATAATGGTAGGACTGACGATCAGCAGGACCTTGACATGCATGTTCACTGTTCCCTATAGATAGCCAGACACGTAGATAAAAGGTTAAAGGTGGTATATGGCATACTTGCCCTTATTAGTTGAGGCAAACTGTCTCAGGGCAAAGAGATTTTCCTGGAATTGTACGAAAAAGTTGGTTCGGCAAAAACTAAAGTCTTGCATGCAGTTCTGGAATCAACATTATAAGAAGGATGCAGGCAAGACTTACCTAGATGTTGCCTGAGTTGGTGAGTTTTAGTTATAAAGTAGGATTGCGCAGATTGGGGATGTTTTCCTCAAGTAAAAATGACCGAGGGGGGACATGATTGAGATATATTCTAATTAGGAGGTGCATAGACAGGAAGAAACTTTTCCCCTTAGAGAAAGGATCAATGACCGGGGCATAGATTTAAGGTAAGGGGCTGGAAATTCAGAGATCTGAGGGGAAAACATTTTCACTCAGAGGTTGGTGGGAATCTGGAACTCACCGCCTGTCAGGGTGGTAGAGGCAGAAATATTTAAGAAGCCATCCTCTCCTATTTGTTAACTTTATGGAGGAAGTGGTGGAAGCTAGTACAATTACAACATTTAAAAGGCATCTGGATGGGTATATGAATTGGAAGGTTTAAGAGGGAAATGGGCCAAGTGCTGGCAAATAGGACTCGAGTAATTCAAGATATCTGGTCAGCATGGACAGGTTGGACAGAAAGGTCTGTTTCTGTGCTGTACATCTCTATGACTCTAAGCATTTAGATGTACATCTCTAAAGCCTAAGCATACAAGGCTAGGGGCCAAGTGCTGGAAGACTGGATTAGAATAGTCAGGTGGGTTTTTTTTTTGACAAGTACAGACTTGATGGGTGGGAAGCATCTTTTTCTATGCTGAAGACCTCTATGAACTGGGACTATCCCCCATTACCACTCAAATTAACAATGCTAGTCCAATTTTCTTTATGTATACTCTCATTTATACCACAAATCATAAACTATGTTATTGGCCCATCACATGGTTCACAAGTTACATTCTTTTTATAGTTTTAGGTTAGCTCATGTGCAATTAACTTCATTACATTTCCTTTTGCCACCACTCTCCAAGAATAACAACCAAACCAAATACAGAATATATTGTAAACATTAATAGTTCACAAGTTTCAAATACAGTTGAAAATATTCCAAAATCTTTGATTTCAACATTCAAACTTAATTTTATCATGGAACCTACACTGTATAATAATAAAAATAAAGGCAATATCAGAAACAATAGTAAAATGGACTTGATAATTTAGTAAATTATTTACAGCTTTGCTTGGCAAGGAAATCTATTATCATTGAGAACTAGAACACATTCAAATGGTAAGATGCAATGTTTTGACACTGACATAGAACTATTCAAAATATTTCTGCAGCATAGAACTCCAGTATGTGTTTTTAAAAAAAAGTCTTACTTAGGTTGAGCTAAGCATCCTGGAGCAATCATATTCTGGGTATCTTCATTACTTTGGACAGATGTTAGATCCATCATATTCACTTTCACATCACTGGTGAGCCCTGGAAATTTAGGCAGAAGGCCAAGTATTTTCTCAACTAAACAGTCACCGTGATGAGCGACAGAACCTGTAGAAAAATAAGATTGTTTAGTTGTCTTTATAAAACTTAATTCTGTTTCCCACAGAGACAAATAGGAAAGTATTAGGCCAAATTTGATCTTTATTAAGTATCCATTCCCTGTCAACAATTGCAGAAACCACTTAGAGTAAGATGATTCATTAGTGCAAATCACTAGAATCTCAAAAGTGCCTTTAAAATGCTTTGTGACATCCTAGATGCAGTTAGAAGCTCCACCAACTCAATTATTAATTGGGAAGATTACAACACGAAGAATTAACAAGCAAACAATTTACATTATATCAAATGGTTCAGCAAGTGAGTGAGTAGTTGAGTAGTACAGACGAGGAACAATCAAGATTTGATTTCTGTTCTGAGTTGCATGACAATATCAGCCAGATAGCCACAAGGTTGCAACTAATGGCTCAAGATATTGGAGAGACTAAAAAAAAATTGGAACAGCTTCATGGCCCCATGGTTATGCAAGAACATTGGGGGTGGGCAGTGTGTAGATTAGCTGTAATGTAACACAGAAAGACAGTTGCCTTAAAAGGTTTAACCTAAAAAGTAGATAAAAGCATTTGTAACTATTAAACTTATTTTGAACAACAAAACTTTGGCTTCTACAAAATATGTCTATTAATGCCATTTCAAAGAAAATACATTGGAAACTGTTTATTCTAGGTGTTTTGGACAAGTTTTCCATAAGATAACGCAATCAACAAAATGAACTATATAATTTTAGTTCTTTGTTCTTAACAACATAAAATAAGTAGTTTTTTTCATCCAATCTAAGATCAGAAAATGCCACCTCTTCTCAAATAGGCATGTCAGTTACTTTGACTAATCTAGGACAGATACTTAATAGCAAGACTTAAAACAAGCTAATACACATTCAAGCATAAACTCAAGCTTGAGAATTAAGAACTGCAAAGAAAAGCGATGTGAAGCAGCTTTACTAAACTGAGGATTTCAGATATTACTACATTACATAAGTGCATTCCTTACTCCAAAATATCACAGATCAAGTAAAAACCTAGACGTTTATGGTGTTGATTGAGTATAGAAACCAAAAAAAAGGACAACTTTAAAAGCAAAATACTGTAGATGCTGGAAATCTAAAACAAGCACAAAATGCTGGAGGTGGCAACATGGAGAGTCATAGAGATGTACAGCATGGAAACAGACCCTTCAGTCCAACCTGTCTAGGCCGTCCAGATATCCCAACCCAATCTAGTCCCACCTGCCAGCACCCGGCCCATATCCCTCCAAACCCTTCCTATTCATATACCCATCCAAGTACCTCTTAAATGTTGCAATTGTACCAGCCTCCACCACATCCTCTGGCAACTCATTCCATACACGTACCACCCTCTGTGTGAAAAAGTTGCCCCTTAGATCTCTTTTATATCTTTCCCCTCTCACCCTAAACCTATGCCCTCCAGTTCTGGACTCCCCGACCCCAGGGAAAAGACTTTGTCTATTTATCCTATCCATGCCCCTCAATTTTGTAAACCTCCATAAGGTCATCCCTCAGCATCCGGCGCTCCAGGGAAAGCAGCCCCAGCCTGTTCAGCCTCTCTCTGTATCTCAAATCCTCCAACCCTGGCAAAATCCTTGTAAATCTTTTCTGAACCCTTTTAAGTTTCACAATAGAATAAATGTTTTTAATTCAGTACATCTCTTCTTTAGAACAGAATGAAGGTTCGAAAATTGTTTTTTTTAAAGACACTTTAGATAGGTCAGAGGAAGAGTGAAGGGAGAAGATAGTAGGGAGGCCCGGTGAAAAAGACAAAAGGGATTAGCGAGCTTTGAGAAGATTTGGAGCTCAGGTAGAGGTTCTGGATGTAGGTTTGCTCGCTGAGCTGCAAGGTTCATTTTCAGACATTTCATCACCATACTAGGTAACATTTTCAGTGAGCCTCCAGACAAAGCACTGTTGATGATTCCTGCTTTCTATTTATATGTTTGGGTTTCTTTGGGTTGGTGATGTCATTTCCTGTGAGGTCATTTCCTGTTTTTTTCCTCAGGGGTGATAAATCGGGTCCAAGTCAATGTATTTGTTGATACAGTTCTGGTTGGAATGCCATGCTTCGAGGACTTCTCATGCGTGTCTCCGTTTGGCTTGTCCAAGGATGGATGTGTTGTCCCAGTTGAAGTGATGTCCTTCCTCATCCGTAAGGATACTAGTGAAAGTGAATCATATCTTTTTGTGGCTAGTTGATGTTCATGTATCCTGGTGGCTAGTTTTCTGCCTGTTTGTCCAATGTAGTGTTTGTTGCAGTCCTTGCATGGTATTCTGTACATGACATCAGGTTTGCTTGTTGTCTGTATAGGGTCTTTCAAGTTCATTATCTGCTGTTTTAGTGTGTTGGTGGGTTTGTGGGCTACCATGATGCCAAGGGGTCTGAATAGTTTGGCAGTTATTTCTGAGATGTCTTTGATGTAGGAGAGAGTAGTGAGGGTTTCTGGATTCGTTTTGTCTGCTTATTGGGTTTGTTGCTAAGAAATCTGCAGATTGTGTTCATTGGGTACCCAATCCTTTTGAATACACTTTATAGGTGATATTCCTCTGCTCTGCTTAGTTCCTCTGTGTGCAGTGTGTGGTGGCTCATTGGAATCCATCGTAGGACAAGCCAAACAGAGACACGCACAAGAATTCCTAGAAGCATACCATTCCAACCGAGACTCTATCAACAAACTCATTGACTTGGACCTGATTTACCACCCATTGACAATAAGAACAGGAAATGGCATCACCATAGGAAATGACATCACCAACCCAAAAGAAACCCAAACATATAAATAGAAAACAGGAATCATCTGCAGTGCTTCATCCAGAGGCTCCCTGAAAATGTTACCTAATATGGTGACGAAACGTCTGAAAATGAACCTTCCAGCTCAGCGAGCAAACCTACATCGAGACAAAGGGATTATTAATGACAGCAGGAGAGCAAGGTGGTTTAATAAAATGGCAAACAACCAAAAAGTCAGGGTCATTCCCAAGGACAGAGTGGAGAAGTACCATCAGAGGGTCAGCCAGTCTGCTTTTGGACTCACCAATGCAAAAGGAAACCACGTTGTCAGCAGTGAAAACAGTAGATTAGATTCCCTACAGTGTGGAAACAGGCCCTTCAGCCGGCCCTCTGAAGAGTAACTCACCCAGACCCATTTCCCTCTGACTAATGTACCTAACACTACAGGCAATTTAGAATGGCCAATTCACCTGACCTACACATCTTTGGACTGTAGGAGGAAACCAGAGCACCCGGAGGAAACCCACGCAGACACAGAGGACATGCAAACTCCACATAGACAGTCACCCAAGGCTGGAATTGAATCTGGGTCCCTGGCGCTGTGAAGGAGCAGTGCTAACCATTGAGCCACCATGCCAAAGTAGTTCAGATTTAATAAGTATAAATAAAATGTTACTTCATCTGGAAGGTGCATTTGGGACCTTGGACAGTGAGAAGGTAGAAGGTAAAAGGGAAGGTGTCATGGAGGAGTAAGGAAGTGTAACAAGTGATGGAGGAGTGGAACGGTTTATCACAGTGTGTGTCTGGCTCACACCCCTGTAAAAGTGGCCTCACCAACATTCTGTATAACTGCAGCTTGACGTCCCAACTCCGATACTCAATGTCTGAGCAATGAAGGCAAGCGTGTCAAATGCCTTCTTTACACCGTCTACCCGTGATGCAACTTTCATTGAGCTATGTATCTGAACCCTTCAGTCTCTCTATTCCACGCCACCACCGAGGGCCCTCCCATGAACTGTCTAAGTCCTGACCCTGTATGTCCTGCAAAACGTAACATTTACCTAAATTAAACTTCATCTGCCGTTCCTCAGCCCACTGGCCCAACTGAACAAGATCCCTTTGTAATCTTAGATAACCTTCTTCATTTTACTACTCATCCACAAACTTACTAACCACGCTTCCTAAATTCTCATCCAAATCATTTATCTAATTAACAAACAATAGAGGACTCAGCACTGATCCCTGCAGAACATTGCTGGTCACAAGCCTCCATTCCGATAAACAACCATCCATCAACACCCTCTTCCAGGTCTGTTGCTTTTTTTCCCCAAACCAACTTGTATGCCACTTCCATGCATTCAATATTAAGGGTAATTTCTCTTGTAAGCCATGGTTTGGTCACCCTTCCTGTTTCACTTTTGCACAGAAAGGAATGAACGCTCCTTTAATGTTTGCCATATCATCCTTTTAAATAATATTCAATGAAAGGCTGGACAGATTAAGCTTTTTTTCAATCGCATTCAGAAGAGTGAGGGGTAATTTGATTAAAATGTACAATGTCCTAAATGGTCTTGATAAGATGGATGTTGAAAAACAAGTGTTTCCATTTGTAAATGAGAGCAGAACCAAAAGGCACTGTTGAAAAATTAGGTGGCATACCTATAGAACAAAGATAAGGAGACTTTTTTCTCTCAGAGTGTCATGCCATTTTGGAGCTCTGCCTCAGAAGGCAGAGTCACTGAATACTTTACTGCTGAGGGAGATGTACTTTTGTTGGGCAAGGAATTAGATGTGGATGTGGAATACAAAACACAAACTGATCAGCCATGATCTTACTTATAGCAGAGCAGGTTTGAGGATCCAAATAGCCCACTTCTGCTCCTCATTCAAATGCTCATACAGTCGACACAGTTCTGAAACCAGAAGGATAGCATTTGAAATTTCATGAGAAATGGTTATCGCTGATTATTCTTAACCAAATATCCTAGCTGTTCTACTGCTTCCCTTCTCCCAGCCACCTGACTGATCTTCCTCTGAAGCCCTTGCTTTACCCCAAGCTAGCATCTGTCTCCCCTCATACTTAATCCACTACCCATACAAACTACAGACTCATTTCTAACATTCCTTCAAATGCCCTTGAACGTTTTGTTACCTCCAAAATGGACGCCCATTTTTCACAGATCTCCACAGCTGAATTCTTCCAACTAAGTTTCGACCCCTGCTCAATATTAAAACTGTTCCAAGTTATAAATGACACCCTATGTCTGAGACAAAGACATCCTTTGTTGTCAAAGTTAAAAATCAGACAACACCAGGTTATAGTCCAACAGGTGTAATTGGAAGCACACTAGCTTTCGGAGCGACGCTCCTTCATCAGGTGGTTGTTGTCAAAGACATCCTTCATTCTTACTGACCATCTTCAACCTTTGACACAGTTGATCAGACCATGCTCCTCAAATACTGCTTCATCATCACTCAGCGGGGGAGGACAGCAAATACAAATCTGTTCAGATTTATTTCATCATAATAGAGGAATCTTCTTGCTTCCCCCCCATCCCACCTCATCTGAAAATCCAGCAATGATTTTCTCATGGGCTCTAACGGCTGCAAGCTTTAGCTCAACATCTCCTTTCTCAGATTCCTAAACTTCCACAAACTCTACTCCATCACGTCTGGTTTATCCCTCTCTGGTAACAACTGTATGAGACATCTGGACAAAGAGAGAGAGCAAGAGAGCGAGAGGTATGGATAGCTGAGTTGCCATTGAACAGAACCATCACAGATATAGTGGGTCAAATAGCATCCGACATGCTGTACATGTTCTACAATTGGATCTGCATTGCTTGCAAGTTCAAAGCCATAGCTGACTTGAATAAAGGTTCAATGCCTATCTGCACCATCACTGAAACCATCCATTACCTCTTTGGAAACCTTGTAGAACTTCAGCCTGTCACAGCTTATCTGCTACCAAAGCATCCTCCATGCCTTTGTTTCCCCCAGATTTGATTTTTCAACACATTCCTGGTGATCTCCCAAATTTTACCCTATCTAGACTTTGCTGCCTGCATCCTTATTTACACCATGTCTTAATTATTCACCATGCTTGTGCTCACTGATCTGTAATAGCTTCCAGGTAAGCAATGCCTTTATTTCTAAATTCTGATCTGGTTTTAAATCTCATTTACTGTTTGGTCTCTCCCTATCTCTGTAAGCTACCCCAGGCCCACAATCTGTTAAAGGAGTTATAAAGTCATTGAATTCTGCACTCAATTGCAATTGCTCCACTACTGGTGTCTGTGCCTTTAGATGCCTGCGCCCCTAGGTCATAGAGATGTACAGCATGGAAACTGACCCTTCGGTCAAACCTGTCCATGCCGACCAGATATCCCAACCCAATCTAGTCCCACCTGCCAGCACCTGGCCCATATCCCTCCAAACCCTTCCTATTCATATACCCATCCAAATGCCTCTTAAATGTTGCAATTGTACCAGCCTCCACCACATCCTCTGGCAGCTCATTCTATACACGTACCACCCTCTGCGTGAAAACGCTGCCCGTTAGGTCCTTTTTATAACTTTTCCCTCTCACCCTAAACCTATGCCCTCCAGTTCTGGACTCCCAAACCCCAGGGAAAAGACTTTGCCTATTTACCCTATCCAAGCCCCTCATAATTTTGTAAACCTCTATAATGTCACCCCTCAGCCTCTGACGCTCCAGGGAAAACAGCCCCAGCCTGTTCAGCCTCTTCTTGTAGCTCAAATCCTCCAACCCTGGCAACATCCTTGTAAATCTTTTCTGAACCCTTTCAAGTTTCACAAAATCTTTCCGATAGCTAGAATTTCAATGCTGAACTGTCCGATTTTCACTTTTTTCTTTAAGAATCATTGAGGCATACAGCACGGAAACAGACCATTCAGTCTGACCAGCCCATGCCGACCACAATCCCAAACTAAATTCATCCCACCTGCCTGCACTTGGCCCATAAGTCTTCAAACATTTTTTACTCATTTACTTATCCAAATGTCTCTTAAATACTGTATCTGTACCTACATCAACCACTTCCTCTGGAAGTTCATTCCACAAACAAACCAATCTCTCTGTAAAATAGTTGCTCCTTGTCTTTTTTAAAAAGTTTGTCCACTCACCTTAAAAATATGCCCCCTAGTCTTGAAATCTTCCCCCTAGGGAAAAACCCCCTACCATTCACCTTATCTATGCCCCTCAGGATTTTAGAAATCTCTATAAGGTTGCCCTTCAATCTCCTATGCATCAGTGAAAAAATGTCCTTACCTATCCAGCCTCTCCTTATAACCCAAACCCACCATTCCTGCCAATATCCTGGTAAATCTCTTCTGAACTCTCTCCAGCTTAACAATATCCTTTCTATAACAGAGGACCAGAACTGGACACAGTACAATCTCAACATATCATCTCAACTCTGATACTCAATGACAGCAAGCGTGCTAAATGCCTTCTTAGCCACCCCATCGATGTGATGCAAATCTCAAAGAATAAATGTACCTGAACCCCTGTTCCACAACACTACCCAATATCCTGCTTTTAATTGCACAAGTCCTGCCCTTGTTTGCTTTAAGAGACTCAGACATACTTCTTAATGAAGCTATTGGCCATCTACTATAATCTGCTTTTGTGGCTTTGTCTCTTGTTTTGTTTTTCAATGCCCTTGTGAACCCCCTCCGAACCAATGATTCCTTTGAAAATGTGTTGCTGTGCATGGTGCCTTAAGTTCATGACCAGAAGCCACAAATAGAAATAGAAAATAGAAGAATACAGCGCAGTACAGGCCCTTCGGCCCTCGATGTTGCGCCGATCCAAGTCCACCTAACCTACACTAGCCCACTATCCTCCATATGCCTATCCAATGCCCGTTTAAATGCCCATAAAGCGGGAGAGTCCACTACTGCTACTGGCAGGGCATTCCATGAACTCACGACTCACTGAGTAAAGAACCTACCCCTAACATCTGTCCTGTACCTACCCCCCCTTAATTTAAAGCTATGCCCCCCTCATAATAGCTGACTCCATACGTGGAAAAGATTCTCATGGTCAACCCTATCTAAACCACTAATCACCTTGTACACCTCTATCAAGTCACCCCTAAACCTTCTTTTCTCCAATGAAAACAGCCCCAAGTGCCTCAGCCTTTCCTCATACGATCTTCCTACCATACCAGGCAACATCCTGGTAAACCTCTTCTGTACCGGTTCCAGTGCCTCCACATCCTTCCTATAGTATGGCGACCAAAACTGCACACAATACTCCAGATGCAGCCGCACCAGAGTCTTATACAACTGCAACGTGACCTCAGGGCTCCGGAACTCAATTCCTCTACCAATAAAAGCCAGTACGCCATATGCCTTCTTCACCGCACTATTTACCTAGGTGGCAACTTTCAGAGATCTGTGTACATGGACACCAAGATCCCTCTGCTCATCCACACTACCAAGTATCCGACTATTAGCCCAGTACCCCATCTTTTTGTTACTCTTACCAAAGTGAACCACCTCACACTTACCTACATTAAACTCCATTTGCCACCTTTCTGCCCAGCTCTGCAACTTATCTATAACCTGACACATCCTTCCTCACTGTCAACAACTCCACCGACTTTCGTATCATCCGCAAACTTGCTCACCCAACCTCCAACCCCTCCTCCAGGTCATTTATAAAAATGACAAACAGCAATGATCCCAAAACAGATCCTTGCGGAACACCGCTAGTAACTGCACTCCAAGATGAACCTTTACCATCAACTACTACCCTCTGTCTTCTTCCAGCCAGCCAATTCCTAATCCAAACCTCCAACTCACCCTCAATGCCACACCTCCGTATTTTTTGAAGTAGCCTACCATGGGGAACCTTATCAAACGCCTTACTAAAATCCATATACACCACATCTACCGCTTTATCCTCGTCCACCTCCTTAGTCACCTTCTCAAAGAATTCAATAAGGTTTGTGAGGCACGACCTGCCCTTCACAAAACCATGCTGACTATCCTTAATCACATTATTCCTATCCAGATGTTCATAAATCCTATCCCTTACAATTCTCTCTAAGACTTTGCCCACAACGGAAGTGAGACTCACCGGCCTATAGTTACTAGGGTTATCCCTACTCCCCTTCTTGAACAAGGGAACCACATTTGCTATCCTCCAGTCTTCTGGCACTATTCCTGTAGACAACGAGGACATAAAAATCAAGGCCAATGGCTCTGCAATCTCCTCCTTTGCTTCCCAGAGAATCCTAGGATAAATACCATCAGGCCCAGGGGACTTATCTATTTTCACCCTTTCCAGAATTTCCAACACCTCTTCCCTACATACCTCAAAGCCATCCATTCTACTTAAGTACTCACATTGTTGTCAATGTCTGTTCCTGATTGAATACTGACGAAAAGTATTCATTCAATGTCTCCCCAATCTCTTCAGCCTCCACACGCAACTTCCCACTACTATCCTTGACTGGACCTATTCCTACCCTAGTCATTCTTTTATTCCTGACATACCTATAGAAAGCCTTAGGGTTTTCCCTAATTCTACCAACTGAGGACCTTTCATGTCCCCTCCTTGCTGCTCTTAGCTCTCCCTTCAGGTCCTTCCTGGCTACCTTATAACTCTCAATCGCCCCAATTGAAACTTCATGCCTCATCTTTACATAGGCCGCCCTCTTCCATTTAACAAGGGATTCCAATTCCTTATTAAACCACGGCTCCCTCACACGACCCTTTCCTCCCTGCCTGACGGGTACATACTTATTAAGGACACTCAATAGTTGCTCCTTGAACAAGCTCCACATATCAATTACGCCCTTGCCTTGAAGCTTACTTTTCCAAGCCACACATCCTAAGTCATGCCTCACCGCATCATAATTTCCCTGCCCCCAGCTATAATTCTTGCCCTGTAGTGCACACTTATCCCTCTCCATCACTAGAGTAAAAGTCACCGAATTGTGGTCACTGTCCCCAAAATGCTCACCTACCTCTAATTCTAACACCTGGCCTGGTTCGTTACCCAGAACCAAATCCAGTATGGCCTCACCTCTTGTTGGCCTGTCTACATATTGTGTCAGGAAACCCTCCTGCACATATTGGACAAACACCGACCCATCTAATGAACTCGAGCTATAGCTTTCCCAGTCAATATCTGTAAAGTTAAAGTCCCCCATAACAACCACCCTATTACTTTCACTTTTCTCCTGAATCATCCTCGCAATCCTTTCTTCTACGTCTCTATGACTATTAGGAGGCCTGTAGAAAACTCCTAACAGGGTGACCTCACCTTTCCTATTCCTAACCTCAGCCCAAACTACCTCAGATGTCGAGTCTTCATCCATCGTCCTTTCCACCACAGTAATACTACCTTTGACAAGCAATGCCACACCTCCCCCTCTTTTATCCCCACCTCTGACCCGACTAAAACATTTAAACCCTGGAACCTGCAACAGCCAATCCTGTCCCTGTTCTACCCATGTCTCCGTAATAGCCACAACATTGAAATCGCAGGTACCAACCCACTCTGCAAGTTCACCTACCTTATTTCGTATACTTCTTGCATTGAAGTATACATACTTCAAGATACTTTCCAGTTTACAGGCACCCTCCTTTGAGATTGATGCCATGTTCCTAACCTCCCTACACTCCAGGTCCTGCACCCTAAAGCTCCAGTCTAGGTTCCCATGCTGCCAGACCTGCTGAACCTTGCAGCAATTTCTGAATTTGTTCAATACAAAATCCTCCAGGCAATGTCCTCCATGCTAGCTTTCTGTTTGCCAAATGGCTGCATATGCATACAGCTTAGCAAAAACATTGCATGGGGCAATTTATTACATCAAAGGCAAGACATAAATGAAAGCTAACATAGCTTGTACTTCTGTACTGTTTCTACCCAAAACTCAGCAACACACATTTCACAAAGATGACATAAGGATCATTACCACTAATTAAAGATTACAATTCATAGAAATATTTGGGCATCTGGATATATTATAACAATATTAAGTATGTGCCCAGCAGCAAATAATACTCCTACATTCACCATGATTACTTCAGAAAAATACACAGCCTTACACAGTTTCATTAAATGTGGAAAATAATATAGAATGATGGAAGAAAGAAAAATTAGACGACTGATTAATACGCTTTTTTCAAATTTACCCAAGTATAAAGTTTAATTATTTCCTACATAATTACTACAGTCACACTACTACCCTTAGCTACAGTGTTATGTGACAAATTCAAGACTAATGATGACCATTGAACCATTGGCAATTGTCAGACAACAGTAATGTGGGTGACTCTTAACTGCCCTTTGAGATGCAAACTAAATGCTGCCTGGTCAGTGATACCCACATCCTGTGAATAAATGACAAAAAAAATTCACAACTAAAAAAAGTTATTGGCAATAAATAACCAATCCAGGGCAATAAATAACCAATAAATATTCAATTCGAGTTGCAAACAATACACTGTACGATTTCCTGAAATGAGAGATATCACACCCATACTGTAGGTAAACAAATGGATAGCGTACCTGAGAGATCAAGAGTACGATCTAGAAAAACGATAGATGCTTTATGTTGAGCAGTTTTTCTTCTGTGTTTTGCTTGTGGACAATTGGCAAGTTCCCCTGCAATTATTCTGCTGGTAGGACCAACTGCAAAGCAGTCTTCCTTGAGTTGCAAAAGCTCGAACATAGAATTCAAAGTTGAAACCAGTGATCGGATTTGAATCTGAAGTTCAAAGGGCAAAGACTGAAAGTCGATGTCGTTCAGGCTCCCGAACTTCTTCTTGTCGGGTCTGTTTTTGTTGATCAGTTTCAGATCCTGAGGCACGAACGAAAACAAAGACGAATAGGCTGCAGTGATGCAAAGGTGGGGAGCAATGGGCGCGATTAGTATGGGCAGGTGCATGACTTCGCCGGTGTAATTCATGTTACCCATCCACTGGGACAGCAGGTCCCCGAATTCTTCGAAGACCAGTTCCTGCTCCATATCGGCCATCATATTGTTGGCAAACAGATGGACAGAGTGGCTAACCGCAGTAACCACCACACAATACTGGAAGGAGCTGAGGGTTACAATGTCGCGGATCACCTCGGCTGTGCGTCCCTTCAGCAAAGTGCTCACCACGAATACGGCTTTGACCTGACCCGAAGCCCCCGCTTCGAAGCTGCTGAACTCTTTGACGTTCAGGGCTCCAGCTTGGAGCAGCCTGTCCATCCCGCCAGCCCAGTGTAAACTCTCGGCACACGCCGCGTCCATAAACACCACCGCCTTCTTGACTTTGGTGCACACCTTTCCCCAGCTGCGGTCGGCAAGAGCCAGCCCTGGCCCCATGCCCGTGTCCGCGGTGGCGGTCGCGGTGGCGGTGGCTCCATCACTCATGTTAACCCTCACAACAACATGAAACTTTCGACAAGCCACAAACCGGTCCCTTAAAGTTGACGTTCACAGCTTTGGACGCCCGATTATGACGTCTTATCCAACGTGAGCTCCTGGACAGGGTGTATCTTAGTGCGCATGTGTTATTTCGATCTTGTCTATTCCGTGGGGCGGGGTGAGTGTTACCTGTGGCAGGTCGAAGTGCTCTTCATGTCAGCACTTCTGGTTCATCACGTTCTAAACATTTGTTACTTGCTGTTGAATCTGTGGTGAAGGTGGGAGGAGGAATTAATGTTTTCATCCCTATTTGTAAACAACCCCTTGAAGAATACCAATGAAGAGATTTCAATGAAACATTAGGGTATGGCCAAAAGAAGAAATTGTTAGGTGTTTGGCAAATATGCATATCTAATCTGGAATAATTTTAAAGAATCCACTCACATTATGAAATAAGGCGAGTAACATTGTTGACGTGTTGTGAGCTGTTTTACACAGAATGATATTCATTATTTTAGATGTCGAGAAAAAGAAGCAAAGAGACAGGCATTGAATATGAAAAGGAAACCATAGGTTTTCAGTAGGCATATTATGTTGAAAGGACTATCAAAAGGAAAGTGGGAGGATTTATGCCTGAAGGTCTGGCTGAAGTACTAAATGAGTATTTTACATCTACCTTTGCAACAAAGGTAATGTTACCAAAGTCATCGTGAAAGAGGAGTTGAAACATATTTTGCATCTGTAGTGGCTTTGTGATCAACTTCACCAATGTTCCACTTTGGCTCTTTTGGAGATGGTTTACTACCACTGAACTCTTCTGTATTGGGGTGGCACAGTGGTTAGCACTGCTACCTCACAGCACCAAGGACCTATGTTCAATTCCAATCTCGGGTGACTGTGGAGTTTGGACATTCTGCAGGTGCTCTAATTTCCTTCCATACTACAAGGATGTGTAGGTTAGGTGGATTGGTCATGCTAAATTGCCCCATTGTGACCTGGGGATTTGCAGGCTAGGTGGATTGGCCAGTGGATATGTGGGGATAGGGTGGAGGTTGGGTCTGGGTAAGATGCCCTTTGGAGGTTGGTATGGATTCAGTGGGCTGAATAGCCTGCTTCCACTCTGTTGGGAGTCTGTGATGATTGCAGAGCATCGCCTGTTCATGAGCTCCCTCATTCATGGGAGGAGCAGTGTGCCACAGCTTTTCTCCAGTTGGGAAATATCAAGACCATGTCAACTTTATTCTGCCTTACCAATATCCAGAACACACCTCATAAGTACACAAATACATCAGATTTCCCACATGTGTTTGATCACACAAATGGCATCTCACGTTTTCCACAAAACAGGATTAATTCTTTTTTTTCCTGGACATGGAACGTCAGGTCAAATTGTAAACAATGTGTCAAGATTGCTGGTGAGGTTTCTGACTGGATGTGCGTCCATGCTAGAGTTGCTAAGGTGCCATCATATTTCTGGCTGTGATTGTCAACGGCAGCTGAAGAAACATTGACAGTGGAATTTAATTTTAAATATGACAACATCCTGAAGTTCCAAAAAAACATGGGATTCACCCTGAATCCTGCTTTCCAGCTGCTGTTGAACAACTTCACAATTGGTCTGTCGAGGAACTAATTCAACTTAATCCAAGGCTTCCCAAATCATGCATTGTGTCTGCCAGTGAGATTGGTTGATGAAATTTGGAGGTCAAGACTTTGTAATCTCTAAAGGCAGATTGGAGTGCAGCTGGGGTACAGCAGTTGTAGAAGCACAAACTATTTGAGCTGGGCTTGTTGGCTGGCAGATGGGATTAGATTAGATTAGGTTAGATTCCCTACAGTGTGGAAACATGCCATTTGGCCCAATAAGTCCACACTGACCCTCCAAACAGTAATCCACTCATTACCATTCCCCTACATTTACCCCTGACTAATGCACCTAACACTATGGTCAATTTAGCATAGGCAATTCACCTGACCTGCGCATCTTTGGATTGTGGGAAGAAGCCGGAGCACCCAGAGGAAACCCACGCAAACACACGGAGAATGTGCAAATTCCACACAGTCACCCGAGGCGGGAATCAAACCCAGGTCCCTGGCGCTGTGAACCACTGCCCCAACGATCACTACCCAGAGCAGGCAATCTATGCAGACCATCGCCATTGACAGGCTCATCAGCCAATAATTGCTATTACAGTAGTGCCTCGATTTACGAGCTGAATCCGTTCCAGGACCCGGTTCGTGAACCGAAAAGTTCGCGAACTGAATCAATCTTTCTCATTGTTCGGATAGCATAAGAATGCTTGGACGTAGCAACGAACGCTGTTCACAGCCAAAGACAAACTGAATGAAATCACGTGGGGCCCGAGAGCTTTTGCGTTCAACAAGCGCATAGCAAAGCAGAACAATGAAACCACGCGTTCGCACACGGGCTTTTTGCATTCGTACCGTCGTTTGTACCTTGAATTTCATATGTACGTTGAAGCAAAATTTTACGTACAATCCTGTTCGTAAACCGATTTGTTTGTGAATGGGGTCGTTCGTATGTCGAGGCACTACTGTATTCTGAACAATAGCCATCACTAACCTATCAGGAATGTTCCAGAATCAGTGAGTTTTCTTTATTTCTTTCCTGCTGCTTTAACAGTTTTGTCAGAGACTCCTAGTAACTACATCAAGCTACTTTTCCCAATCCTCAATGCAGCCTGGTTGCAGCTGACTCCTTGCACCATTCTTGATGCCTGACACCAGCTCCCTGATGGAACCTGTCTGCAAGTAGCTCTTACACCCACTTGGGCAACACTCCCCAATGCACTTGGTTGAATTTGGCTTCTTCCCTGATTTTTATGCTGTTATTTTGCTTTATTTTAACCTAAAATATAGCAATGGAGGCTATTCTGCTATTTTGTTTAGTTCTGACATGGAACACAGTAGTGAGAAATATTGTGCAACTGTTTTGTTCTCTTTAACATGGATTACTGCAGTAAAAGTTATTTTTTAATGTCATATTCATGTGATTTTAACAAGAAGTACACTATAAAAGGTTGTTGGATTGCTATTTTGATTGAACACTCTGGAGAGCACTGAAAGTGCTTTATTATACTTTTCCACTTTATAAATAAATATGTGCTAACCTGGTGTTCTGAAGAACTTATTTTGATGCTGACATGTGCTCACAAACTGATGACTCATCTCATTCTCACAACTCTGATTTGGAGTCTTGACGAATTTCAGTCCTCCAAATAGGTTGCTGGCAGAAAAGATTTGGGAAGCTCTACTTTAGCTCATTAAGTGATGCTGCTGACATCTGCTTTGCTTAATACAAAACAGCCCTTCTCATTCATCATTGAACAATGTTACAATACAATATAAAAACACCATCAATATTTTTAGAATATTTTTATTCATTCATTGGATGTGCGCATCACTGGCTCTGCCAGCATTTATTACCCATCACGAGTTGTCCTGGAGAAGGTGATGTATTTCAGCAATTCATTTGGTCGTTACACCCTCACACTGTTAGATTGGGTCTTCCAGGTTTTTGATGCAGTGACACATAAGAAGTGGTGAAATAGTTCCAAGTCAGGATAGTGAGTGGCCTGGAAGGGAACTTGCTGGTGTTGGTGTTTCCATGGATCTGCTGCCCTTTCCATCTGTTCGAAGGTTTGGAAAGTGCTATCAAGGGGTTCTTGATAAATTTCTGCAACACATGTTACAGATAGTACACACTGTTGTTATTGAGCATCAGTGATGCCGCTTACTCCCAGCAAGCTTCTTCAGTGTTTTTGGAGATGCATTCATGAGGCAAGTGGGAAGTTTCTGTCACAGAACGAATTTGTGTCTTATCGATGGTGGACAGGCTCTAGGGAGTCAGGAGGTGAGTCATATGCTTGCACAACTAAAAAGGGTCTTACACATTATTTCTATTGTTAAATGAACTAACAGCCAGACTACACATGCTCTGGAGCTGAAACCATTTCCTCTCAAGTGACCATCTTGTCACCATTCACACATTATCTATTTGACATGTTTTGGAAAATGATGTTTCTGTATCATTGAGTAGGATGCAAAGCCATTTAATATGGTCAGAAAATAGTTTGCAAAACCATCTTTGTTCTAATTATAGTACCACAGTTATTCAGATGCCTTACACAATGGTGGTTTGAAGACACTTGAGAACAATCACTGTCGCCATCCTTACAGTTCACTATCATTCCAGGTTGAGGGCTTCTGCAAACAGCTAAGTCATTAATACAGATCAAGAAAATCAATTGTCCTAAAGTCAATCCCTGGGGTCCCTCCATTACATATCTGCCTTCATTCTGACAAACAACTAATCCCTACTATCCTCCAATTTTGTATCTATGAAACCACTTTGTGCCGATTATTCCATGGGTTTAACTTTCCTGACAAGCTTATTTTGTGGCACTTTTGGAAGGTTGTATATAATGCACACACAAACTACATAATCCCCATCAATAAACATATGATGGTACCTTATCACAAAACTCAGTTTAAAAGCTCTTTAAAAGCTATGCTGATATTTCTTAATGAGAAGCTTTCTCAACACTGAGCTTAAACTGACTAGACTGTAACTAGCAGAATTTATTCTTGCGTCTTCTTTTCAAAGGGGTCAGTACTCTTCTGTCCTCTGGAACCATCCCCATACTTAAAGAAAATTGAAAGACTGCAGTTAATGCCTCTGCAATTTTTGTTTCATCTTGCTTTTTTATTTCCATTATCCAGGGAACTCTGGTTTTGTTTCCTCTGCCTTTTTCCTCTATGGGAATAAATGCATCTCCACTCTACCTGAACTTTCAATGCACATATAAAATAGGAGCAGAGGTAGACCATTCTGTCCTTCAAGCCTGCTCCACCAGTCAATAAGATCATGGATGATCTAGTCTTTAAGGACAGCCATTTGCTCAATGTGACCAACAATCTTTGATTCTAATTTACCTAGCACAAAACTGGAATCAGTGATGCAGATAATGCAAGGTGTTAGAAAGGATTCTGAGGGATAGGATTTATGACCATCTGGAAGAGCATGGCTTGATTAAGTACAGTCAGCACAGCTTTGTGAGGGGCAGGTCATGCCTCACAAATCTTATTGAGTTCTTTGAGGATGTTACTAGACAAGGTGATGAGGGCCGAGCAGTGGATGTGGTGCATATGGACTTCAGCAAGGCATTTGATAAGGTTCCCTATGGTAGGCTCGTTCAGAAGGTCAGGGGGAATGGGATACAAGGAAATTTAGCTGTCTGGATACAGAATTGGCTGGTCGACAGAAGACAGGAGTGGTAGTGGAAGGAAAATATTCTGCCTGGAAGTCAGTGGTGAGTGGTGTTCCACAGGGCTCTGTTCTTGGGCCTCTACTGTTTGTAATTTTTATTAATGACTTGGATGACAAGATTGAAGGATGGGTTAGCACGTTTGCAGATGACACAAAGGTTGGAGGTGTCGTTGACAGGATAGAGGGCTGTTGTAGGCTGCAGCGTGACATTGACAGGATGCAGAGATGGGCTGAGAGGTGGCAGATGGAGTTCAACCTGGATAAATGCAAAGTGATGCATTTTGGAAGGTCGAACTTGAAAGTTGAGTACAGGATTAAAGACAGGATTCTTGGCAGTGTGAAGGAACAGTGGGATCTCGGTGTGCAGGTACATAGATCCCTTAAAATTGCAGCCCAAGTGGACAGGGTTGTTAAGAAAGCATATGGTGTTTTGGCTTTCATTAACAGGGGGATTGAATTTAACAGCCGTGAGATTTTGTTGCAGCTCTATAAAACTTTGGTGAGACCACACTTGGAATACTGTGTCCAGTTCTGGTCGCCCTATTATAGGAAAGATGTGGATGCTTTGGAGAGGGTTCAGAGGAGGTTTAACAGGATGTTGCCTGGATGGAGGGCTTATCTTACGAAGAGAGGTTGACTGAGCTTGGACTCTTTTCATTGGAAAAAAGAAGGAAGAGAGGGGACCTAATTGAGGTATACAAGATAATGAGAGGCATGGATACAGTTGATAGCCAGAGACTTTTTTCCAGGGCAGAAATTGTTAAAACGAGGGGTCATAGTTTTAAGCTGTTTGGCGGAAAGTATAGAGGGGATGTCAGAGGTGGGTTCCTTATGCAGACGGTTGTGGGAGCATGGAATGCGTTGTCAGTAGCAGTTGTGGAAGCGAGGTCATTGGGGATATTTAAGAGACGGCTGGACATGCATATGGTCACAGAAATTTGAGGGTTCGTACATTAGGTTTACCTTACATGAGGATCAATGGTCAGCACAACATCGTGGGCTGAAAGGCCTGTTCTGTGCTGTACTGTTCTATAATGTTCAAATATATAAATAATAATTTTTCTTGTTTCTATGTTGAGTTTCATAAGTTACATCAATTATGTGTAACAAAGTTGTGAAATGAATTTTTCAATTATTTCATGGAGCATTAATGTTGCAAACAAGTCAAGCACAATCGCTTTTGAAATGAAGGAAAGCTGCCTTTTTGTACCACTACAGTTCGTTTGGTGTAGGTTAGCGCGCAGGTGAAGGGATGGAGATATAATTTCACATCAGGATAGGATGTGGTTTAGAGAGGAAATTGCAAGTGACATTCACATGCATCTGCTGCTCTTGTCTTTCTAGATGATAGAGATCATTAGTCTGCAAGGTGCTGTGAAAGGTATATGTTATCATGCTTTAGATTAACACACACTAAAATCGTTATAAACCTTTCCTTGTATTCTTGCCTGAGTCTTTATTTTCAAACACCATTTGAGATCATAATTTTAAGTGAAAGAAAATACAATGCTGTTGGAGGTGACATTTTTTCAATGGGATGCAAAACTGAGGCCTTGTCCGTTCAGTTAGGTGGACAGAAAAGATTCAAGACACTAATGCATTGGAATTCTCAGGTGTCTATTTATTGTACATCCTTTAACCAAAATCACTATTCCAGGCAAGTCTTTAATCAAGGTGGCCTCACAGCACCAGGGTTGATTCCAACCTCAGGTGACTGTCTGTGTGGAGTTTGCACATTCTCCCAGTGTCTGCGAGGGTTTCATCCCAGTTAGGTGTATTTGTCAGAGGGAAATGGGACTGGGTGGGTTACTCTCTGGAAGGTCGGTGTGGACTGGTTGGGCTGAAGGGCCTGTTTCCACACTGTAGGGAATCTCATCTAATCAAAAAACTGTATAACTTGTCTATGTTTCCTACACTGCAACAGTGATGTACAACAAAGATTTTTCTCTCAGTATAAAGCTTTCACAACATGAATGTGAAAGGTGCAAAATAATAAGATTTTTAAATATGTTATGTGTGGTGCCTAAATAACCGGTCCTTCCAGCAAAATCTGTTCTACAACTTGTGTCCGTTATCCAACAATGTATTTTAAGAAAAGAACAGAAAATGTAGGAAACACACAGCAAGTCTGGAAAGCAATTTGTTTCTCTCCCCACAGATAGTGCCAGACCTGAGCATTTTCTGTTTTTATTTCATATCCGGAGTATTTTGTTTTTGGAACATATTTTTAAAGTCCAAATTGCTTATGAGTCACAAACCAAAACGTGTGAACTGTTGTAAGAGTTCTGACTATTGCTTGTACACAGTGTGTCTCGCTCCTCCGCTGACCTTCTCTTCCTTTGACTCCGAGCAGCAGCAAGACTGAGGGGCTGGTGCCAGACGCTGGTTTCCGGGTCAGAGGTAGCGGCTCCGGGGTTATTTCCTGGGTTAAAGGTCAGGTCAGGGAGTGAATGTGCGCATCAGGAGTTGGGCCCAGTGTACGGTGACATCAAATCCCTTTCCCCGGGCAGGCAGGCAGGCGGGCGGGTAGCAGCATGTCAGCGGATGCGGAGAACATGCCGAAGGAGGCCGGCTCGGGCAGTGCCGGGCTCGGGGAGGATGAAGAGCACTGGCTGTACGGAGGTGAGTGTGTGGGCCCGGGGTAACAGAGCTGGCTCCGGCATGTCACTGTCAGTCAGTCAGTCAGCCCGGCCGCTGCTCACCGTCTTTACCTCTCGGTCTGCTTTCTAAACCGATGTTCCGTTTTGATTTCAGATGAAAACGACCCAAACAAACAGGAAGAGGCCGCGCCGGTTGACAGGTGAGCGATTTCATGTCAGCCGCCGGGCCTGCCTTTTCCTCGCTTCCACTGTGTGGGTCATTTACATTTTGATGAGGTCCTTTACCCTTCAATACTGCTTTCAGATCACTGATAAAGTTCCCCTGCTTTCAGCCTGTGATTTGGTTGATCAGTTTGTACAGAATTCAGGGCACGTTTTAACTAGCTCGGAGTGATGTGAGATTCTCAGAAGGTTTGGTCGGATAGACACTGAGCGGTTGTGTCCTATTGTGAGAGAGTCAAGGACCAGAGGACATAATCTCAGGGATCACCTCCGTAAACAGATGACGATTTTTCACTCAATGTAGTCGAATTCTTCACTATAGGTGGCTGGGTTGTTAAGTGTCTTCAAATCTGTGAAGGATAACGTTTTGATTAGTGAGGGAATTAAAAGTTATGTAGCAAAGTAGGGAAATGGAGTTGGGATCAGTGCAACAAATGGTCTACTTCTGCTCTCAAGTTTTGTGGCTTTTTGTATTTGTATCAAGATTTCTGTCCAAATGAAATGCTTGACTGTAAAGTAGTTTTTTTATTGTAGGGTCTGAGAGCAGAGTCACTGATATTGATATTAATGTCATCGTATCTCAAGTGACAGTTTTTCCAGCATGGAAGAAGGCCTTTCATGCTGATCATAAAGTATCTATTTGCTCTAATCCCAATTTTCAGCACTTGTTCCGTAGCCTTGTTTTGGCAATTCAAGTGCTCATCAAAATACTTAAATATCTTGAGGTCTTCTGTCTCTACCATCCTTTTATGCAGTTAATTTCAGGTACCCACCATCCTGGTATTGATCCTTTTACTAAGGGGAAAAATATTCTCCCTATCCACTTGAACTATGACCCTTTATAATTGTGTGTAGGTCAATAAGCACCACCAGCGCTGAAAATGTGTTGCTGGAATAAGCACCAATAAGCATCACCACCACAACAACCTTCTCTGCTTAAAGAGTCGGTTTTGTCCCTATCCAGATTCTTGTCATAACTCACTTGCTCCAACCCAGCCAATATCCTTGTGAATGTCATCTGTTCCTCTCCAATATAATCACATCTTTCAGATGGTATATTGGCCATCAGAACTGCACACAGCAGTCACTGTGGCCTAACTAATATTACATACAGATCCGTGATTGCATCCTTGCTGTTGTGCTCATTGCCTTGACTAATAAAGGCCAATGCTGGAAATGTGTTGCTGGAAAAGCGCAGCAGGTCAGGCAGCATCCAGGGAACAGGAGAATCGACGTTTCGGGCATAAGCCCTTCTTCAGGAAGGCCAATAAAGGCCAATATCTATATGTTGTCTTAACCTTCATGGCTATCTGTCCTGCTGCCTTCAAGGATCTTTGGACATGCACACCAAGGTTTGTCTCATCCTCTGTACTCTCGAGCTTAGGGCTTTGGCAGCTGAAGGAGCAGAGATGAATAGTGAAGAGATTAAAATTGTGTTTGAATAAGAGGTCACCGTTACAGGAATGCAAATGTTTTGGAGAATATAGGAGGACTGGAGGATATAGGTAGGGACATGAAGGAATCTGAAAACAAGTATGAAAACCTTTCAATCAAACATTACTTGATGACAAATGAATGGTAAGCAAAGATGATAGAAAAATTAGATGGTGCAAGTTGAGTCATAGAGAAGGCCTTCCTGATGAAGGGATTATGCCTGAAACATCGATTCTCTTGCTCCTTGGATGCTGCCTGACCTGCTGTGCTTTTCTAGCAACACACTCTTGACTTTGATCTCCAGCATTTACAGTCCTTACTTTCTCCTCAGAGAGAAGTACAGTATAGAAACAGACCCTTCAGTCCAACTCATCTATCCTAACCTATTCTAGTCCCATTTTCCAGCACTAGACCCAGATCTCTGTAAACCCTTCCTACACATATACCCATCCAGAACCTTTTAAAAGCTGCAGTTGTACTAGCCTCTGCCACTTCCACTGGCAGCTCATTCCATACATGCACAACTGTCTGCATCAAAAAGCTGCCCCTTAGATCCCATTTATTAGAATCAGGATCCCGACAGCATGGAAACCGGCCCTTCGGCCCAACACGTCCACAACAACCCTCTAAAGAGTAATCCACCCAGACCCATTCCTCTACCCAATTACTCTACATTTACACCGATTAATGCACTTAACCTACACATCCCTGAACACTATGGGCAATTTAGCATCGCCAATTCATCTAACCTGCACATCTTTGGATTGTAGGAGGAAACTGGAGCACCCAGAGGAAGCCTACGTAGACCCAAGGAGAATGTGCAAACTCCACACGCAGTCACCCGAGACTGGGCTCGAACCTGAGTCCCTGAAGCTGTGAGGCAGCAGTGCTAACCAGTGAACCACCATGCCACCCTTATATCTTTCCCCTCTCACCGTAATAGAGTTCTGGATAACCTTGAGCTTAGGAAGGATAGAATGTGGGAGAACAGTTAAGAGATGTGTTCACTAGTTGAATCTAGAAGTATAGAAGGCATGAATGCAGGTTACAACATTGCCTGAGGGGTGAAGTTGGAGATGGAAATATCCTGTCTTGGCAATGGTATGAATGAGAGGTTGGGAGTTCATTTTGAATTGAATATGATATTCATGTTGCAAACAAATTGCCTTAATTTCAGACTTGCCAGGGAGAGAGATGGACAAAAATAGAAATTGTTGAAAAAACGCGGCAGGTATGGCAGCATCTGTGGAGACAAAGCAGAGTTACCATTTCGGTCCAGTGACACTTCTTCAGAGCGGTAGGAATAGAATTGGCAGCAACGGAACAGAATTTGGAGCAGGGTCCAAAGGCAATAGTTCCAGTTTTTCCAATGGTTAACCAGAGGACATTTCTACACGTAAATAAACTGCTTGATATTGTACTAACAGTAGAGGGGTCAAGAGAGTTAATGTCGTCAGAGTCTTTTTTTATATAGAGTGACAGAGACTTGCAGCACGGCAACAGACCCTTGGGTCCAATTCGTCCATGCAGACCAGATATCCTAAATTAATCTAATCCCATTTGCCATCAATTAGCCCATATCCTTCTAACCCTGCCTATTCATGTACTTATCCAGATGCCTTTTAAATGTTGTATATGTACCAGCCTCCACCACTTCCTCTGGCAGCTCAGTCCATATACGCACCACCTTTTGCATGAAAAAGTTGCCCTTGGGTCCTTTTTAAATCTTTCCCCTCTCACCTGAAACCTATACCTTCTAGTTCTGGATACCCCCAACCCAGGGAAAAGACATTTGAAAACTAATGCAATGCTTTTGGATGATGTTGCTGAGGGACAACATGTAGATAAGCTAGAGGGAACCAAGGAACGGTTCTTGGTGGTTATTAGAGGTAATGATGCCAGAGCTATTACAAATGATTTTCTGACGGTGATTTGGGTAGATAAGAAGAAACAGGGTGAGAATAATCCCACCCAGCTGGATTGAGGTGTTGGAGGTGGATTGTATATCAAAGTTGCAGGCAAGTTGCAAAGGTTAAGTATTATTCTTAATATTATAAACCGGTAGGTTATCCTTCCTTGTCTATTTTGAATGAGCTTGTGTTGTTGTGATTTAATTTTCTATCTTTTAAAGTCTCAACCTTGTAGGTATTTTAAGAATAATTGTGTTCTGGTACTTCACCTTTTGTGAGTCCACCTGGGGACTGTGCACAGGGTTTTCATCATGAAACAATGCACAAAAGCTTGTTCCATCTTTTTGTGATGCCCACAATCACTTAGCAGTAATGAACAATCTGGTGATTATGTTTTCCTTTTCTTCAATCCAAAGTCCCAATTGTACTGAGTCGACAACCACACTGCCTAATTCTGGTGAGCTTCTTGTATAATGGCTTCCTATTACCTCTTAATCAGTGGACAATATCTAGTTGCTAAATGAAACAATAGCGAAACATGAAATTCTGAAATTCCCGGGCATAAAATGTTGGTAAACAATTGTATGTGATTCCATTATGCCAAATTGCTTTCCAGTTTCCACAATCTATAGATCTCAGATTAATCACAATTTCAAGTAGTTTCTTTCCTAATTGTCTTTTGTTTCTCAATTGTGCTGGTTTACAGTTCTGTAATTCTAGCCACCCTTGCACCAGTGTTTAATTTGCAATGACTATTGGTGTGCAATATAATAGCTATCCCCTTCCAAATCTCAGCAATCACATGTACCTGCTTGCTTTGTGATTAGTAGTTGGAACCTGAGTAATATTTTTGAAGTTAACCCAGGGCTGTTAAGGCCAATTTGTTTAATATTTCCTGGAGTTTCAATTAAGATTAGCTGATAAGTGTGAATTGAATGGTGTGGCTCTGTTAAATTTTGTGTAGCTCTATTGCCGACCGAGTAATCATGAAAAGTTGTCATTTTAATCGCTGTGAAGATATATTTAATTGTGATATCACAGAGTGAAGGATAAATAAAGCAGTTCAAAGTCAGTTTGTAAATGCATTTATATTGCCCTTTTAATGTGGAAAGATGAAGGCCTGGTGCCAACATTGCTCTCAATTATTTTCTGACCTTTTATTTAAAAACCAGTTAACTTCATAGAACTGACCAACTTCTTTGTGTTTTACTTTTAAAATCCAAATCCCAACATATATATATGCACTACACCTTAAATCGCAAGAGGGAAATTAAAGATAGTTTAATGCATTGGTCAATGAAAAGACAAATGAATTCTAAATAAAAACCAAAAGAACTGCAGGTGTTGGAAATTAGGAACTAAAACAGGAATTGCTAGAAAAGCTCAGCAGGACTGGCAGCATCTGTGGTAAGAATTCAAAGTTGACATCGCACCTGCTAACCTTGTGCAGCAATTCTGTTTTTGTGTCAAATGAATTCTAATGCAGAAAAATGAGAGGTAGTACGTTTTTGGAGTGAGCATATATTTTAAGGTTTTTTTCCTATCTTTATGCTAAATAGTTAAACTTTGAAAGGAATTAGATGGAGAACTTTATCAGCACTTGTCATCTAATTAAAAACATTTCAGCAAGAAAGTGAAAGTCTGCTCTATTGGTAGAGGCAAAAAAGAATATTTAAATCTATACAAACAATGCGTTATGTCACTGTTAAAATTATTTGTTCAATTTTGGACAACTTCATTAAAAACAGAGTAAAGCTTTAAACATGAACATTGAACAGTACAACACAGGAACAGACCCTTTGGCTCGCCATGTCTATGCTGACCATGATGCCATTCAAAACTCATCCCATCTACTTTTCTCCTGGTCTGTATCCCACCTGTTCATGTGTCTATTTAAATGCACCTTAACTGTTGCTATTATATCTATATCTGCCACCTTGACAGCATGTTTCAGGCACCTACCACCCTCAGTGCTTTTTTTTTTAAAAAAACTTGAAACAAAGGTCACAATTGCTGGAGAAACTCACCAGGTCTCACATCCTCTTTGGTAGGAAGGCAGGGTTGATGTTCCTGGTCCAGTGACTCTCTTCATATTGAATCTTCTGATGAAGGATCATTGGACTTGAGATGTTGACTGTACTCTTTTTTTTCCTACAGTCGCTGTCAGACATGAGTTTTTTCCAGCAATTTCTGTTTTTAACTTAATATTATTTTTAATATTTGGCTCTCAAGTAATCTTGTAAAGCTTTACTAAGTTGTCATCTCATTTTTAAGTGCACCTGATGCTGATCCTGGTATTCCTTCCTGCACTGTGTTGAACCAAGGTTGATCTGATGGCACTAGTCAAGTGGAGGATATTGCAGTCCATGAGGCACAGATTGTGATTGAAAGCCCACAGCACTTCATGACTACCCAGTTTTCACTTGCTAGATCTGTTTGACATCTGTCCCATGGAATGCCACAGTTTTACCCCACAATACTCTGAAGGGTATTCTCAATGTGAAGACATGATGTCCACAAAGACTGTGCAGTGATCACTCCTGTCCATCCTGTCAATAACCAAAGCATCTCTGACAGACAGATTGAGGATTTGATTAAGTAGATGTTTCTCTCTCGCTGGTTCCCTCACCATGGAACCATAGTATTTTGGAGCAGAATTAGGCCACTCATGTTAAGAAGGCATTTAGCACACTTGCCTTCATTGCTCAGACCATTGAATATAGGAGTTTGGATGTCATGTTAAGATTGTACAGGGTGTGGGTGGGTCCACTTTTGGAGTAATGTGTACAGTTCTGGTTGTCCTGCTATCAGAAGGATATTATTAAATTGGAGAGAGTGAAGAAAAGATTTACCAGGTTGCTGCCGGGACTGGAGGGTTTGAGTTATAAGGAGAGACTGGACTGGAACATTTTTCATTGGAGCGAAAGGGATTGAGGGTTGACCTTTTATAGAGGGTTATAAAATCATGATGGGCGTTGATCAAGTGAACAGCAAAGGTCTTTTCTATAGGCTGGGGAGTTCAAAATAAGGGCGCAGATTTTTAAAGTGAAAGGAGAAAGCTTCAAAAGGGACCTGATGGGCAACTTTTTCAGTGTGTGGTTCATATGTGGAATGAACTGCCAGAGGAAATGGTAAAGGCAGGTACAATTAGAACATTTAAAAGACATTTGGACAAATACTTGAATAGGAACAATTTGGAGGGATATGGATCAAATGCAGGTGAGTGGGACTAGGTTAGATTAGGAAACTTGGTTTGTATGGACGAGTTGGACTGAAAGGTCTGATTCTGTGCCTAATGAGTCTACAACTTTATCTCTTTCAAAATTCCTCCCACTCACCTTAAACCTATACTTCCTAGTTAAAAATGACACAATACTTGGAAGTACAAGTTTTTGGAGTGCTGCTCCTTCATCAGATAGCTAATGAGGTAGGATCATAGGACACAGAATTTATAGTAAGAGGACAAAGTGTCATACAACTAATTCGATATATTGAATAAACCTAGATTGCTGTTCAGTTTTTGATCACATAGAATGGGGATGCAGGTTTCGATTGAGAAATATGTAAATCCCAAAACTTCTTTCAAGTCACAGTTCCAAGAGTACTTAAGGTTTTATATTTTTTAAAAAAGTGGCATCTCAGCCGAGTCTCTCTCTCTCTCTCTCTCTCTCTCTCTCTCTCTCTCTCTCTCTCTCTCTCTCTCTCTCTCTCTCTCTCTCTCTCTTGTGCACGCGCGCACACCACTCCCATCATGTGCACACCCCCTCTAGGCATATATTCTGTCACACCTGCACACATTCTATCAAGCATGCTCCTGTTCTCACACGATCACACTCTCACATTGTCACACGATCACACAGACCTTCTCTCATACACACATGCTGTCTCTCGGACACATGCACACCCCCTCACAGGCATATATTCTGTCACATCTGTGCACACATTCTATCAAGCATGCACACGTTTTCCCTCCCACTCCTCTCTCTCACGCTCTCTCTCACACTCCCATAAGTCTATGGGGTGAATTTGTGTTTGCGGGTACATTCTATTTTGTTTAAAAAGCGCAATCTGTAGGCTGTCAGTTAATGTGACATTTTATTTAATTCCTACTTTGGAAATAGAACCAGCTGACTCAAGGTTGAAATACAGACAGATTCTAACCTCAGAGTCATAGAGACGTACAACACGGAAACAGACCCGTCAGTCCAACTCGTCCATGCCGACCAGATATCCCAACAATCCAAAAGATGTGCAGGTCAGGTGAATTGGCCACACTAAATTGCCCATAGTGTTAGGTGCTTTAGTCAGGGGTAAATATCTGGTAGGGGAATGGGACTGGATGGGTTACTGTTCAGAGGGTCGGTGTGGACTTGCTGGGCCAAAGGGCCTGTTTCCATACTGTGGAGAATCTAATATCTCCTCTAGTCCCATTTGCCAATACTTGGACCATATCCCTCTAAACCCTTCCTATTCGTATACCCATCCAGATGCCTTTTAAATGTTGTAATTTTAGCAGCCTCCATTACTTCCTCTGGCAGCTCATTCCATACATGCACCACCCTCTGCGTGAAAAAGTTGCCATTTAGGTCCCTTTTATATCTTTCTCCTCTCACCCTAAACCTATGCCCTGTGGCTTTGGACTCCCCTAACCCAGGGAAAAGACTTTGTCTATTTACCCTATCCATGCCCCTCATGATTTTATAAACCTCTAAGGTTACCCCTCATCCTTCGTGAAAACAGCGCCACCCTATTCAGCCTTTCCCAATAGCTCAAATCCTCCAATCCTGGCAACCTCCTTTTAAATCTTTTCTGAATCCTTTAAAGTTTCACAACATCCTTCCAAGAGGGAGGAGACCAGAATTGCACGCAATATAATGCATTGTCTGAGTTGAAGGGTCACTTTTTTTAATGAAACCTTAAATTATCTTGGGACTATGCCCTCAGTGGTTAGCACTGCTGCCTCACAGCACCAGGGTCCAAGACCCGATTCCAGCCTCGGGTGACTGTCTGTGTGGAGTTTACACATTCTCCCAGTGTCTGCGTGGGTTTCCTCCGGGTGCTCCGGTTTGCTCCCACAGTCACAAAGATGTGCAGGTCAGGTGAATTGGCTATGCTAAATTGCCCATGGTGTCAGGTGCATCAGTCAGAGGGAAATGGGTCAGGGTGGGTTACTCTTCGGAGGGTCGGTGTGGACTTGTTGGGCTGAAGGGCCTGTTTCCACACTGCAGGGAATCTAATCTAATCTAATCTAATCTAAATTTACATATTAATCAATCGAAATCTGCATCCCCATTCTAAGTGATTAAAGACTTAACAGCAATCTAGGTTTGTTCATTACATCACATCAGTTGTATGATACTTTTACTGTAAATTCTGTGTACTATGCTCCTGCCCCACTAGTTATCTGATGAAGGAGCAGCACTCCAAAAGCTTGTACGTACTTCCAAATAAACCTGTTGGACGATAACTTGGTGTTGTGTGATTTTTAACTGTTATCCAGGAGAAAGTGAGGACTGCAGGTGCTGGAGAGTCAGAGTCGAAAAGTGTGGCACTGGAAAAGCACAGCAGGTCAGGCAGCGTCCGAGGAGCAGGAGAGTCAGTGTTTCAGGCATCAGCCCTTCATCAGGAATGTCACATTCCTGATGAAGGGCTGATGCCTGAAACATTGACTCTGCTACTCCTCAGATGCTGCCTGACCTGTTGCCCTTCTCCAGTGCCACACTTTTCAAGTCTGATTTTAACTTTATCCACCCCAGTCTAACACCGGCACCTCCACAACTTGACTATATTCCATAGTATTTGACATTTATATCCTAAGAAAAAGACTTCAACTATTCATGCTTCTCTTAATTTTGTATATTTCTGTCAGGGCATCCCTGAGCCTCTGATGCTGTAGTAAAAATAATCTAAGTTTGTCCAACCTGTCCTTATAGCTAATACCCTCTAATTCAGGCAAAATCCTGGTAAGTCTCTATATCTGCCATGTCCTTCTCCACAGTAAACACTGATGCAAAATACTTGTTTAGCATTTCCCCTATCTCTTGTGGCTCCACGCTTCGGCTGCCTTACTGATCTTTGACGAGCCCTATTCTCTCCTTAGTTATCCTATCATCCTTACTGTATTCGTAAAAACCCTTTGGATTCTCTTTAACGCGATTTGCCAAAGCTATCTGATGTCCCCTTTTTTATCCTCCTGATTTCATTCTTAAATATACTCCTACTCCCTTTCTACTCTCATGATTCATTCAATCCCCCCTGTTTATACCTGACATATGCTTCTTTCGTTTTCTTAACCAAAACCTCAATTTCCTGAGTCATCCAGCATTCCCTACACCTACCAGCCTTTCCTTTCACCCTAACAAGAATATACTGTCTCTGGACTCTAGTTATCTCATTTCTGAAGACTTCCCATTTTCCAGTTGTCCCTTTACCTGGGAACATCTGCACCCAATCAACTTTTGAAAGTTCCTGCCTAATACCGTCAAAATTAGCTTTCCTCCAATTTAAAACTTCACCTTTTAGATCTGGTCTATCCTTTTCCATCATTATTTTAAAACCAATAGAATGATGGTTGCTGGCCCCAAAGTGCTCCCCCACTGACACCTCAGTCACCTGCCCTACCTTGTTCCCCAACAGTACATCAAGTTTTGCACCTTCTCTAGTAGGTAGAAGGGCAGTGATCATCTTGTGAAAGTACATCATTCATTCACCTTTTAATTTTGATCTTCCCCTCTAATTTTCTGCCTGTAATCTTCACAGAAATTGTTTAATTTAACACATCATGTCTGTATTAGCGAAAAGTAGGCCATTTAATCTCTCAAACTGGTTCTTCTGCCATTCTAAATCAGAACATAGCTGACATATATAGTGACTTGGCTGCTTGGATTCAGAATTGGTTTGCCCAGCACAGGCAGAGGGTAGTGGCAGTAGGATGTTTTTCTAGCTGGAGGTCTCTGACTAGCACGGGGATGCATACTGGGACCTCAGCTGTCTATGATATATATAAATGACTTGGATGAAAATGTAGAAGGATAGATTAGTAAGTTAGCAGATGATACAAAGATCAGTAGAATTATGGATAATATAGAAGTTTGTCAAAGGATACGGCAGAGAAATGGCAGATGGAGTTTAATCTGGGTAACTGTGAGGTGCTGCACTTTGGGAGTTCAAATATTAAGGAAAATTACACTGTTAATGGCAGGACCCTGAACAGCAGTGATGTACAGAAGGATCTTGGGATTCAGGTCTGTAGCTCCCTGAAAGTGGCCACACAAGTAGATGGGGTGGTAAAGAAAGTGTATGGTATGCTTGTCTTTATTGGGTGGGAAATTGAGTACAAGAGTCAGGATATCATGTTGCAGCTTTATAAGACTTTGGTTCAATTCTAGTTGCCAAATTACAGGGAGGAGGTGCAGAAGTAGTTTACTAGGATGCTATAAAAACAGAAGTCGCTGGAAAAGCTCAACAGGTCTGGCAGCATCTGTGGGGTGAAATCAGAGTTAATGTTTCGGAAAATATTAATTCTGATTCCTCTTCACAAATGCTCCCAGACTTGCTGATCTTTTCCAGCAACATCTGTTTTAGTTTCTGATTTACACCATCTGCAGTTCTCTTATTTACTAGGATGCTGACTGGATTAGAGGCTCAAAAGTAGAAGACGCAAGTTTGTTAATCAGACAGTCTACACATTTCATCCAAATCGTTTTAATATGTATAATTTTATTTATGTATATAACAGCACAGGTCCCATCAGTGATCCTTGCAGAATACCACTGGTCTCAGACTTCCAGTCAAAAAAATACCCCTCCATAACTACCTTCTGTCTTCAATGATGAAGCCAATTTTGTATCCAATAAAGATACTGGAATGAGAACTCTTAATAGTTAGGAATGACCATAGAAATTGGGAACTTTTAACTGGAGTAGGGGAGATTTAAGCATTCTGAATGGGCAAGTTTAAATAGTACTTATCCATTTACTGGGGAACCATCTCCAGTGGACAGTGAGTTAATTCAAGGGCATAAATTAAAATCATCACTAAAAAAAAAGATTTAGCAAAAAGTACTCAGGTTCTGAGACTATTGAATGGTCTGCCAGAACCTGATTTGAAGCAAAATTTGAAATAAAAAGTGGATCAGTATTTTTGAAGAGAAAATCATGAAATCAGTGCAGATGAAGAGTAAGCACTTAATACATCAGTGATATAGGAATGGAGGTTCAACTATTTGTTTTGATTTATCATTGTCAGATACCTAAGTAAAATGAAAAGTTTTGTTTTGCATGCGGTACAGGCAGATCATGCCATACAGAGTGCATGGGGCAGTAGAACAGAGCGAAGAATACAATGTTATGTCTGTAGAGAAGGTACTCAGAGAGACTTAGAATTGGGTTTTAGAAGAGCAGGATGATGAGATATATAAGAATAACATCTGCTGTTGGTAGCTCGCAAAATGTTGCCACACTCCAAAGCTATCTTGAATGCTAATTGCATGACTTCCATTTTATAAAATTTAGATGAAGAAAATCTGGCTAATTGTTCCAAGTACAGGACAAGAGTCAATTAGTAATGAATTTTATTTTGTTTAACGGGATAAAAGTTTTTAAAGCTGTTTTTTTTCTGGTTGCAAAAGAAAGTCCAGAATATCCATATTTCTTTGGATATTGTTCATCCACAACACCACTCTTGTCAGAATCTTAATTCACTTTCTAATGTGGAATATTTGGCGTTTCTTATTTGTGTGTACTTTAGAATCATAGAATCTCTACAGTGTGAAAGCCTGTCAAGTCCGCACCATCTCTCTGAAAAGCTTCCCTCCTAGATCCCCCCCCCCCCCCATAACCCTGACCAGTCCACCTAACCTGCACACCCCTGGACACTATGGGCAATTTAGCGTGGCGAATCCACCTAACTCACACATTAGATTAGATTAGATTAGATTCCCAACAGTGTGGAAACAGGTCCTTCGGCCCAGTAAGTCCACACCAACCCTCCGAAGAGTAACCTACCCTCCTCTGACTAATGTACCGAACAACTATGGACAATTTAGCATAGCCAATTCACCTGACCTGCACATCTTTGGAATCTGGGAGGAAACTGGAGTATCCGGAGGAAACGCAGACACAGGGAGAATGTGCAATCTCCACACAGACAGTTGCCCAAGCTGGAATCAAACCTGGGACCCTGGCGCTGTGAGGCAGCATTGCTAACCCCTGAGCCACCGTGCTGCCCAATCTTTGGACTGTGGGAGGAAACCGGACTACCCAGAGGCAACCCTTGCCAGACACTGGGAAATTGTGCAAACTCCACACAGACAGTTGCCGAGGGTGGAATCGAACCCGGGTCCCTAACACTAAGGCTGTGATGCTAACCGCTGAGGTACCACACCACCCTATTTGTACTTTCACCAATGTTTGTATTTCTCTACATTTCTCAACAATTTCTCTCTCTTTTTAGTTTGTCCATTTCGGAAATCTATTTTCTCCTCTGTACGGAAGTGTGAACCGAGACATTGAGTGGCAGCATTGTATTTGACTCAGTTATCGGTGTTGGGTTATAAAATAGCAGTCTAAAACCTCTTAATAATTTCTCTCCTCACCATCACCTCTTTGGTATGCCAAACATAGCTGAGACTGGCTAACATAGCACAGAGTGGGAATTGAACTGGGGGCTTACTAGCTTGTTTGTTTTATTTCTATATTCCACTAGGCATTAGGTTATCAAGGGAGTGCATTGCAGCAACCTACTTTGAAGTATCAGCTGCTTTAAAAGGCAAGATCTATCTGTTTTTGGGGAGTTGGGATTCAAAAGCTGGCACCTGCTCTTTCCTTGAGTAACAAAACAAACTCAGACCAGAATTTGTGTGTTATCGTGTCCTTGGGGATGGTCTGAGGTGTTCTATGTTAGTGAATTATTTCAAAATGCATTTGCCGTTCTCATGCGCAAAAACAATATAACCAGATCCCAAAAGGCAGCAAATAAAATAAATAACTAGTTATAAAAACAAAGTACTGGGAAACACCATCAGTTTGGCAGTATCTGTGCAGAGAGAAGTAGGGTTAAGGTTTGGAGTCCAATATGATGCTTATTCGGTAAGCCTGGATAAAGAACCAGTTCACCTTTTTCTACTCGCATCATTCAAAGGAGAAACATTGGTCAAGGTACCTCTTCAAATAATGATATAGGATCTTCTCTGTCTGCCTGAATAGGTGGTGAGAGCTTTTGCTTAATGACCTGATCTTGTGATTGGCAACAAAGCCAAGGGTCTCACTGCTGACCTTGAAGAAAACTGTCCACAAGGATCTAGCAATCCCTCTGATGAGAATTACCCCTTTCCTGACAACAGTTTAAATCTAGTATCCAATCAAAGGGATGCCTTGGCGTGCAGCAGGAATCATGTCAATAAGCAGGTATGTTTCCATCGACTCAAGGTTTTTATACATTGCAAGGAAGTTACAAGTATTTAAAGTCTTATACTGCAAATTAAAATTTCAGAAAATGAAATAATTGAAGAAAGAAGCGAAAATAAACAGGTTTGTTTAAAGACAAATTTGAACTGTCTAATTTTTTAACATCAGGGAGAAATTTGACTCTCGATGAAGATATGATGTTTGCTTTTCAGAACTGGTCAGGGTATTTAGGGAGGTAATTATGCAGTTGGTGTGCCATTGAAAACTTACTTACACCTCATTCATGGATTGTAACTTTCTGAAAGCATTTCACAGTGAGACTAATTGTGTAAAACTGGAGGTTTTTGCCAGTTGATGATTATGGGTTATTGCCATTGTTCGATTCCCCTATCGGTGCACCCTATGAAAGTTTCATTTTCTCTACAGAAATTTGGGCATTTGCAGAAGCCTAGAAATTACTATCAAAGTGGCTGTTAATTTCAGTAGAGTAATAATGAATACTGATATTTTGCTGTGGTCGTGACAGTGAAACTCTCGACTGTTTCCTCTTAAAGAAACGTCATCTTCTACAAAACAGCTCTCAGTCAGCCTTGATAGCTCGTGTATTAACATTACAACGTCTAGGTTACACAATTTTCTGACTCATGAGTGATAGATGAGCAGGTGCACTCATTTATAGCATATGTTCCTTCAAAAATCAAAGTATACCTTTTGAAAAGCATGTATTTTGACACAGTTCAGAAATATTTTGCCAATTTTTAATCTTTGTTTCATCAAAAGTGTTATTTTCTGAATGAAAATTATCCATCTGATCTATGTTCATGGTTGTAAAATGGTGTCCATTTCTTTTTACTTTAGTGCTTTGTCGAGTTTGAAGGGCTCTGCTCTTTCACTTGAAACATATCTTAAAATATTAATAATTTATCTCTCTTTAGTGTCGATGCACCTGCTCCAGACTCGATGGAAGAAACTCGGGGGAATGGAGTGATGAGAGCGGTGAGTGCAGTTGACTTGGGAATATCAAAGTAGATGATATAATTGGGCTCAAGAAAATATTGGTGTTGAAGAAATGAGAAACACCAGTTGTTGATCTGTTTAAAGCAACTGTTTTTTCAGCTATCAGTTGACTGCTGTGAGGAATATAACACTTGAATGGGAATTTCTTTGGGTTTTGTACCTTATTTCATTCCCGTCTGTATGATATGTCATGTTTTCTAGACTTTTTTTTGCTGTATTTACATGGATCGCATTGTGTTGTTAAATTCAAGCTAATGTGTTGAACACATAGGTGGACTATGTTGTCACAACATATTAAGTTTTTGAGTGTCTGAACTGGCAACTTGAAGATATTGAAGGATTGTTTAACAGGTCAGCAAACATCATACTTGCTGCCATCCCATTCAAGTGAATTCATCAGAGATCATTGTTATTCTGGTTAGGATAAGTTGTAAGGAAAGGACATTCTGCCCTGGAAATACAGAATCAGAAACAAAGAACTAGTTTTCTTAAGGCAACCCATCAATGTATGATAGTGTAACTTTTTAGTTTTATTGTTTATTGTGTAGAATCAAGGTTTTAGAATTCAACAAATTTATTCTGCAAATGTTTACATGGAATACGATGGAATCACAAAACAGCTTCAACATAGTTAGACTATGTGCGGTCTATTCTGTCTTTGCTGGCTGTCCAAATGAGCAATTTATTCCGATGTTATTCTCCATGTTTTCCCCTGGAGACCTATACATTTAACCTTTTCAAGTAATAATATAAGCCCTTCTTGAGTGCTTCAGTTGAACCTCCCTTGATCACAGTCAGTTGGTGAGTGCTAGAAACCCCAGTAGCATGAGTATTCATTTTATGTTGATTACTGTCTTTGCTAGGAGTGCCGTTCAATTTGGCATTACTACTGTGGATGGGACTTTCTAAAAATCTTTTATGATCAGGACTTTGCAGATTGTAGGAAAGTAATTCCAAAGTCCCAGTCGCATTGCCTGCAGTTTTTCTTTATTGTTAGTATTATTCTATTAATAACAAATTCATTTTATTAATAGAAGCCTGTTGAACTTTTGCCTGGTTTAAAATCTTGAGTAAGCTCAACCTCTTTATTTGAAATACAAAAGCTTTTCTTTCTTTTTATAATCAGCTTTTGAAAATACTACAGTGGCATGGCACAAGGTTGTAGTGTCAGTTGCAATTTGACATGGGACAAGATATGTTAATTTTAACAACTTCCTTGTAATCTCCATCTCACTCGCTCTTCATCTTGCTCTCTCCAGTATTTATTGATCATCCATTGAGAAAGAGCTGCTTTATTGGACTGCTGCAGTCTTTAGGATTTTCAAATTTTGCCTCACCATACCCATTCCTATCTTGAAAATCTCCTCCGCCCTATAATCCTCTGAGACAGCTGCACTCCACTAATGTTGGCCTCTTGTGCATTCCTGGTTTGAATCACTCCATCACTGGTGAATATTCCTTCATCTGTCAATGTCTTAATCTCTGGAATTCCCTCCTTAAATCCCTCTACTGCCCTCTTCTTTTTGACGATACACCTTAAAACTGCCTGCTTTGACCAAATCTTTGTTGCAAAAAGCAACTAATTAAGTTGCTTATATAGGTGCTATATAGATACAAATTGTCTCTGCTAATTTGTAGAAAGAGAACCTGCCAGAGGCATACCTTTTAGACTTCTAAAAGGCTTCAGACATTATTGATTTCTCTTTACTGCTTAAATTTCATGATTTATTATGTTTCTGATGAATCTGACAAACTGCTCTCATTAGCAATCACAAAAACAGAAGTTGCTGGGAAAGCTCAGCAGGTCTGGCAGCATTTGTGGAGAGAAATCGGAGTTAATGTTTCGGGTCGGTCCAACTTGTCCATGCTGACCAGATATTCTAAATTAATCTGGTCCTATTTGCCACATATTCATCTCAACCCTTTCCATTCTAAACCCATCGAGATGCCTTTTAAATGTTGTAATTGTACCAGCCTCTACCACTTCCTCTGGCAGCTTAGTCCATACACACACCACCCTTTACGTGAAAAAGCTGCCCTCTTTTAAATCTTCCCCTCTCATCTTAAACCTATGCCCTCTAGTTTTGGACTTGCCACCCCAGGGAACATATTTATTTACCCTATCCATACCTCTCATGATTTTATAAACCTCTAAAAGGTCACCCCTCAGCCTCTGATGCCTCAGGGAAAATAGCCGCAGCCTATTCAGCCTCTCCCTTTTAGCTCAAACCCTCCCAACCCTGCCAACATCCTTTTGTAAATCTTTTCCGAACTCTTTCAAGAGGCCAGAATTGCTTGCAGCATTCTAAAAATGGCCTAACCAACGCCCTGTACAGCCTATATATTTGAAGGCTATGGTAGGATGACCAGAGATTTTCTTAAAAAAAAAACTTTTAGATTTACCTCGGAGCATGTGACTTCACCAACACAGCCAACCTCAACCTTGGTAACATTGTCCACCTGAACTGCTGCTCAGATCATCTGCTGAATTTCTCATTCATGCCTTTATCATGTGTAGAATCGACCATTCCATGCTCTCTTGTTGCGAGATTTCTGCCTTGCAACCTTTGTAAATTTAACAAAATTAAAATCTCTGCTATATGTTTTAGCTTTTACAGATCCTGTTTGCCAATTACCCCTTTCCTCTCTTTACATTGATTTTTGGCTTAGCAATGCCTAGACTTCAACATTCTTCTTTTTATTTTCATTTTCTTCTTTTAGCTTGGCCCATCTCTCCATAAGTCTGTCACCTCCTCCAGAATCCTGCATTGGCTTCTCTGGTTTTAATTCCTTGACCTCAGAACCGTGCCTTCAGCTCTTTAAGCTGTGGAATTCCTTCCATTTATTTCTTCACTTTTTTTTTCATGTTCTAACCCAAGGGGAAGCGATAGCTCAGTAATATTCTTGCTAAACTAAAAATCCAGAAACTCAGCGAATGTTCTGGGAATCTGAGTTTGAATGCGCTGTGGCAGATGATAGAATTTGAATTCAACAAAATGTCTGGAATTAGGAATCTAATGACAGCTATGAAGCCATTGCAATTGTCAGAGAAACCATTGCAATTCCGTTCAGAGAAAGAAATCTGCCAACCTCACCTGGTCTGGCTGACAACAGTGTGTGGTTCACTTTCAACTGCCCTCTGAAATGGCCCAGCAAACCAGTTGTTCAAGGGCAAATGAGGGACGGACAATAAATGCCAGCAAGTCATATCCATGACTCGAGAGAATCAAAAAAAAACTTTTGGTCATTATGCTACTTTTAAATTTGTGAAGCATCTTGTGACTTTTCCATTTGAAAGACATTTAATATTTGTAAGTTGATGCGACTGTGTTTCTGTTTGTTGACCAGCTATTATCCTAGCTTCTTTAAACAAGTTATGAATTATTAATTTATGTTTGACACTCTCATTGAGTTAACTTGAGATGTCTGAAACTCATTTAGGTAAAATTCCTGTGCAGTGAGAGGAGATATTTATTCTATTAGTTTGGGATGTATTTAGTCCCAGGTTCTTAAAGTTGAAAAGCAATATTATGCTTCCAGTTGATAGAATATGATGTGACTAAAGTCTAAAATAATTTGATTTCTTGTGCTTTGTTTTAAAATGTACAACAGGCTTAAGTTTATGTCTAGTGTTCCATGTTGCTGAGGTAGTTCAGTACAAAAAAGGAAATTATGCTCATTAGGGAAACCTAGAATTGGCTAACAGTTGAAGACCCTGCTCCAGTGAAGATATTTCTTTGTATCTATAAAAGTTTGGATATTTTGTGTAGTGTGTGGGGGAGTTAAAAGTTAACTGTTCAGTGATTTGCATAAAATTGCTACATAAACAGAAAATTCTGCAGAAACTCTGCCAGTCTGGCATCTGTAGAGAGAGAAACAGGTTGACATTTCTTGACCAAACATTATCCTTCAATTTTTATTTCAGATTTTTAACTTGTATTTTGCATTTATTTGCATAAAATAGTTGTCAGGTTTGGGCAGTGGTGCTGAAACATTTTAATTCGACAAACAGTTCCACAGCATATCTACCTTTTTTTCAGCTGAGTTGACTCCTGCTCATAAGAGTCACATTTAGTTGCGTTTACTATGGCTACAGACTTACTAGAGAGGTTTATAACATAGTGCACAAAGCTAAAGGATCAAATGTTTAAATGTTTTAAATCCACCAAAAACAAGTTGTCATTGACTGCGAATATTCAAAATCTGTTGAACTCCTACTATTTCTACCTCTTCACAACCCTAAATTTGTTCCACAGAATTTTGCAGATGACATTTCATATTTCTAACAATATTTTTAGAAGTCCTGTTTTTTATTAAATAATTGAACATATATGTAAAGGATCAGAGAGAAATAGAATAAATTGAAATTTCCTGGGTTATTGGGAATCCTAGGCTTTCAGATCTGCACAGAGCTGTTTGATCCAGGGAGGAATTTATAAGAGGGCCACCAGCAAATCTTGCTCCACCTAACAAGCATCAGTTCTGTTGTTTTGTTTCGTGTGTGCCAGTATTGACAATATTATCTCCCAGAGGTATTTTATCTGAAATGGCAACAGTGCAGCAGAAGCATGATCATAGACCCTCAGATACCCCAGTCAACCAAAACACGTAAAGAAAGTCTCTCTAAAGTTTAACTTCATTAAGTGGGCCATCCGTAGGCTCTGTGTACTGTTTTTAAACATTTTCTTTGAATCTGAGGTCCTTGAGCAGCAACTACTTCCAGAAGCAGAAGTCAACATCAATCTCCATGCATAGGACCTTGGAATAATTTTATAATCTGGTTCTGTAACTGATGGTGCTCGTGGACACGTTTCCAGTGAATCCCCTGCCATGGTCTCTTGCCGAAGGCCTAGTTTTGACCTGAAACCTTTGATGTTTATATGGACAGGATCATCTTGTTCTTCCCCATCATTTTAGTATTTAACTCTTTCAGATGGCTGAAAACATCTGCGAGATATGCCAGCTTAGACAGGCAGTAGTGATTAGATATTAACTCTTTTTGTAAGTCATTTGTGCATTGATAAAAAAGCTCTGTCGGATCTCTTTGGAGCTTGTAAATGTGGGAGAACACCTTCCCCCTGCAAGAACCATTGCATCTCGTGAGTTAGAGCAAACTCTGGTGTTCAGCTCCTATCTCTGCACACACGATAATGAACAAAGGTAATTTCAATGACCATGATTTCATGGATTGAATATTGTTTAAGGTTTTCATTACCTTTGCAAAAAATCTCAAGACACACTGAGGGCAGTCCTTATGACATACCACACTGGTTGAAAACGACTGAGTTAGGGAGCTCTTAGTCCTATCTTCATTCTTCAGTAATGTACCAGTCGACCTATTGAATTACTGTAGTTACAAAGTTAACATTGTGACTGATGTTTTGAAATTAAAAATAGAACGAAGAAAATTTACAGCCCAGGAGCAGGCCCTTTGGCCCTCCAAGCCTGTGCCAATCTGAATCCACTGTATAAACCTACCACCCAATTCCTAAGGATCTATATCCCTCTGCTCCCCACCTACTCTTGCATCTGTCCAGACACACCTTAAATGAATCTACCTTGCCTGCCTCTACTACCTCTGCTGGCAACATATTCCAGACACCTACCACCTTCTGTGTAAAGTACTTTCAGTGTGTTATATCCCTTTAAACTTTACTCCTCTCACCTTGAACACGTGACCTCTCGTTATTGAATCCCTCACCCTAGGAAAAAGTTTATCTCTATCCACCCTGTCTATGTCCTTCATGATTCTGTAGACGTCAATCAGGTCCACCTCAATCTCCTTTTTTCTAATGAAAACAATCCTAACCTACTCAACCTGTGTTCATAGCTTGCGCCTTCCATAATAGGCAACATCCTTGTAAACCTTCTCTGCACCCTCTCCAAAGCGTCCACATTCATTTGGTAACGTGGCGGCCAGAAATGTACACCGTATTCTAAATGCGGCCGAACCAAAGTCTTGTACAATTTTAACATGACCTGCCAGCGCTCATACTCTACACCCCGTCCGATGAAGGCAAGCAGACCGTATGCCGCCTTGACCACTCTATCCACCTGTGCAGCCACCTTCAGGGTACAATGGACCTGCACTCCCAGATCTCTCTGCTCATCAACTTTTCCCAAGGCTCTTCCATTTACTGTATGGTTTGCTGTAGAATTAGACTTTCCAAAATGCATCACCTCACATTTGGCTGGATTGAACTCCGTCTGCCACTTCTCTGCCCAACTCTCTAGTTTATCTATGTTCTCCTATATTCTTAGACAGTCTCCTATGCTTTCTGCTACTTCACCAATCTTTGTGTCATCTGCAAACTTGCTGATCAGACCACCAATGCCCTCTTCCAGATCATTTTATGTATATTACAAACAAAAGTGGCCCCAGCACTGATCTCTGTGGAACATCACTGGTCACCTTTCTCCATTTCGAGAAACTCGCTTCAACTACTACTCTCTTTCTCCAGTTGTTCAACCAGTTCTTTATCCACCGAGCTAGAACACCCTGCACACCATGTGACTTCACTTTCTCCATTAGTTAACCATGGGGAACCTGATCAAACACCTCACTAAAGTCCATGTATACGACAACTACAGCCCTTCCTTCATTTATCAACTTGGTCACTTCCTCAAAGAACTCTATGAAGTTGGTACGGCATAATCTCCCCCACACAAAACCATGTTGCCGATCACTGATAAGTCCATTCTTTTCCAACTATAGATAGATTTTATCCCTTAGTACCTTCTCCAGCAACTTTCCCACCACTGACATCAGGCTCACTGGTCTGTAGTTACCCGGAATATCCCTACTACCCTTTTTGTACAGGGAGTGCAACACGAGCAACCCTCCAGTCCTCCGGCACTCTACCTGTGTTTAAGGATGCTACAAAGATATCTGTCAGGACCCGAGCTATTTCTTCTCTCGCTTCCCTCAGCAACCTGGGATAGATCCCAATCGGTCCTGGGGATTTGTCCACCTTAATATCCTTCAGCCTACGCAACACACCTCCCTCCATAAGTCAGTAGAACCTTTAGCTTTAACAATGGATATGTTTTTCTATTGCCCGCTTATGTTTGCAGTAGGAGAAGGGAAGTTTGGTAATGCTATGCTTGACATTGAGTATGGTTTTGTAAGCAATTCAAATCTTTGTGTTTTAGAATCCTGCAGCTGAAGGGGAGGATGAAAGTGACAGTGATAGTGATGACGATGATGATGACGTTCAAGTAACCATTGGTGATATTAAAACTGGAGCACCACAGTATACGTAGGTTCCTATGTTTATTCATTTCAGTGTAAATATTTTACAGTCTTTGTACCTTGGGATGAGTAAATCTGCTTTTGATTACTTTATAGGACTTGTTCTATTTACAATTCTGAGCAGGAACCACGAGAGCAGTTTTAAAAGAAATCATGTTTATTTCACACAATCTAGCCCTTTAGAATTCTCATTTCAGTTTATAGTGGTGACCAGGACATTTCTCTTAAGATGTGTGGCATTGATAAATCCTCATTTATTGCCCTTTCTAAATTCCTCTGAGAGGTCAGTGGCTTTGAACCCCTCTTTTGAAATCAAGATGGCATTGGACCCAATTGCATCAAGAAACCCTTGAGAAACTGGAATCAGAGGAACACCCTCCACTGGTTGGAGTCATAGTTGGCAGAAAGAAACGGTAATTTTTGTTAGAGGTCAGTCATCTGTTAGCTCCAGGATATCTCTGCTGGAGTTACTCAGGGTGGTGTCCTTGACCCAACCATCTTCCGCTGCTTCATCAATGACCTTCCCTCCATCATAAGGTCAGAAGTGGGGATGTTCAATTTTCAGTACCATTCGTGACTCTTTAGAATGAAGTTTTGTGTCCCTATGCAGTAAAGCATGGACCACATCCTTCCTTTATCTGGAGGGATACTGTCTCCTGTTATATATTGGGGTTTGGGAATGATGTTGCCTACTCTTCCATATTGGGGTCAGGGTGGATGTTGTCTATTTTATATTAGGGTCAGTAGAGGCAGATCTGAGGAGGTTCACCAGATTGATTCCAGACATGAAAGGGCTGTCGTACAAGAAGCGGTTGAATAACTAGAGTTCAGAAAAATGGGGGGGTTTGATTTAGGTCTACAAAATGTTAAATGGGATTAATAAGGAAGACTTTGAACAGATGTTTCCTCTTCTGGGGCAGTCTAGAAATAATAGTCACAAGGGCAGCATGGTGGCTCAGTGTTTAGCACAGTGCCAGGGATTCAGGTTCAATTCCAGCCTTGGATGACTGGCTGTGTGGAGTTTTCACATTCTCCCCGTGTCTGTATGGGTTTCCTCCAGGTACTCTGGTTTCCTCCCACAATCCAAAGATGTGCAGGTCAGGTGAATTGGCCATGCTAAATTGCCCATAGTGGTAAGTGCATTAGTCAGAGGGAAATGGGTCTGGGTGGGTTACTTCAGCGGGTTGGTGTGGACTTGTTGGGCTGAAGGACCTGTTTCCACACTATAGGGAATCTAATCTTAATCTTAAAACATTTGGGCTTTGATTTAATACCATAAGAAATAGGAACAGAATAGGCCATTCACCCCTTGAGCCTGCTCTTCCATTCATTAGAAGCAGAGCTGATCTGACACTCTTTGCATCTACATTCCTGCTCCTTCCCTCTAATTCCTGATTTCTCTCCTGATGAAGAATCTCTGTGCCTCAGCCCTAAATATGTGTCAGATCTCTGCCCCACAGCTCTTTGTGGCAAGACATTCTAAAGACTGTTCTGAGAGAAGAAATTCCTCCTCATCTCAGTCTAAAATTGGCACCCTCTGATTCTGAGACAATGCTGTCTGTTTCTAGAATCTCCCATCAGGGGAAACATCACCTCCCATTCTTCTGAAGAATGACAACACCTATCCCTCTTCTGAATTTCAATCAGCCGAGTTCCATGTCAATATACTATCCAAGATAGGCAATGACTGTTCACAACAAAAGAATCTAATCATTGTCCACTTGACATTCACTGGTATTACTGTCCATTGTGGAATCCTCACTGTCAATATTTTGGGGGTTATCATTGACCAGAAACTGAACTGGAACAGCAATTTTAAAACTGTGGTTATAGCAGCAAGGCGGAGATTGGGAAATCAAATGATAAGTTGCCTCCTAACTCACTAAAGCCTTTCCACCATCTACTAGGTACGACTTTGGAGAATGATGGAATGTTCCCCACTTACTAGGATCAGTGCAGCACCAATGATACTGAAGAAGCCTAGTACTAACCCAGACAAAGCAACCTGCTCGATTGGCAGTCCATTCAATGTTCAATCCTTTGACACTGATGCACAGTGATTGCCGTGTGCATCATTAATAAGATGCATTGTAGTAACTCACTAACCTTATTTGTCAGTATGCCCCAAACCAATAATCTCTACTATCTAAAAGGATAAGCTGAGCAGATGCATGGGAAATTATCACTTGAAAATTTTCCTCCAAGCCACATTTTCCTGACTTGGAGTTATATTGCTGTTCCTTCTCTGTGGGTGGGTCAAAATCTTTGAATTCCATTCGAAGAACATTGTGAATGTTCTTACACCCCAAGGACTGCAGAGTTTCAAGAAGACTAAGGAAATATATACAGGCAATCCCTTTGTTGGGTCCGATTTGTCAGCAAGAATGGACACCATTTTTAAGTACAGGATATGTTCATATGTTGGATCTTAAAATTTTACCCCTGTAGGAGATCGAGTTTGAGAGTGTGAGTTTTTGTAAGTCGAGGGCTCCCTATACTGGGATTGGAAGCAATCCAGAAAAGGTTCACTAGGAAGATCCTGGGTATGTAATTTGGCTTGTACTCAATGGAACTTAGAAGAATGAGAGGAGATCTTTATTGAAACATAAAAAGCTTGGGGAGCTTGACAAGGTGGGTGCAACAAGGTTGTCTCCCCTTGCTGGAGAGCCAAGGACCAGAAGGTATTATCTCTGAATAAGTGGTAACCTATTTAAGACAGAAATGAGTAATCTTTCCTCACTTTGGTGAGCTGCTGAATTGCTGATTCTAACAGTGTATCAGGGCTCCGTGTTGAGTTCGTTGCTGGGACACCTATTTCAGAAAGCTGTTCTCTCCTGACTCATGATGAGCATGTACACCTACACAACAATTAATGACTCTTTCATCACAAACTTGATGTGAACCTTATAGGTAAAAGATAAGATAAAAGATCAGGAAATGTGCTAATTGCCATGGTGCTCATAAGAGGTGCAGTGAAACCTCAGTGAACCTCCAAGATGTTGATAATGAACTTGGTAAGGGTAGTTCAAGGATAACTGATTTGCTTTGCTCTTATTTAACATGTTGATTGAGAGCTTTGCAACAGTACATTTCATAAGAATACCCATTCTAGAAGAAAACCAACAGTTAGACTGTATGAAGTAACATCCTGATTCATTGGCAAGTGGACCATCATAGGTTCGTTGATATGGAGAGAGAATGTACCATTAATGCTGGTTGACAGTTACAGCCAGGTTCTGTTTAAATTTCAAACCTGGCAGGTTGACTCTGGTCAGGACACTTGGTAATGAAACAGTGAATGGTTGTCACCTCTTGTTGAGTTGAATAAATGTGGATTTTTGTCTTGCATTTTAAGATTAAAACCTTCAACAAAATGGATCTTCTTTTCAGCAATACCCAAATCAAAATAGTGGTCAAATCATGTTCTTGGGCCACCTTTCAAATTCCATTTTAAAACCAGTGGTAATGTTTCAGGCCTGATTTGAATTTTAGGCTCGTGTCCAGATGGAACTGACAAAATCTTTTCCCTTCACTTTGTAAGCCAAAGTTCTGACTCAGTGTGACCTATTCTACAAATAAATACTTATTGATATGCAGCAAGGCCATCACAGCTGGTGTTTACTTGAAAACATGCTCAGGAAGGCTGCAAGTAATTGTGGTTCCTTTGTGTGTCACTTTCATTAAAAACGTTATATTGAAATTCATAAACAGGAACTTTAATGCTTATTTATATGAATAATTAATGCAATGTAAAATCTGAAATTGAATATTTGCTAAACTAAACAAAAATTTTGAATCATATTCAAGTAAAGAATATTAAGCGAGCATGTGAAGTCCTAATTGAAATATATTTTCTGTCCAATAGCTATGGAGTAACACCTGTAAATCTCAATATTAAGTCCTCAGGAAGACTTTATGGGTCAGGTAAGAAACATTATCTACTTTTTTGTCCCTGAGTTACTCTAAATTGCAGCCAAGTGAAAGAGTAACAGCATAAACTGTCGGCTAAGCAGTTGTTAAGAATGGCTTGGCAAAGATCCTTATTCTTTCCTGTGCTCTTTCCACCCAGTGGAGAAGTACATAACCTCAGTTGGTCATTTTTCAGAATTGTGGTTGCTTCTTCAAAAGCAACACTATATTCCACATTTGAATTCTGGATTTTTTGGATTTAAGTTGATTTACTTTAGTATTGAACTTGTAAATCCTGATGTAAATAAGTTATCTTTGTAGATTTCGCGAACATTACAGTGTGGCATTTGAAAACGAACAACTTATGTAGTCCCGTGAGATAATGACAAAGTATTTAGGGATGTTGAGGTCAAATTAATCATAAAAAGAAACAAGCCAGTGAGGCCATTAATATATCAGAGTATTTTGAACAAAAAAAATTGTTACCTAAGTTATTAGGACAGAAAATCTTCCCCTTGGTGTGAATTTATTTTAACTGTATATTTTTCATTACCTGGTTCACAGTTTCCATTTGGGCCCTCATGCAGCATGTAGTTCTCTACTATCTTTTTTGTAATTTGCTTGATAGAGACTAAAGTGAGTTGGTACTAAATGCCAGTTTGGACACTAGGCTAATTTTGTGTAATATTCTGATTGGTGCACTTCTGATTTGCGAACACAGTGATTGGATATCACTAAAAATATTTTATACATTTTAGTACTTTACCTGAAGATTAGTTTTTCAAATTGTACTGGTCAGGAAGTAGCCCAAGTTCTATACGTTGCAGCCTTTCCAGTATTCTTTTACATCACTGATAGAACTTGTCAAAACAACAAATAACTTTAAAGCCTGTGCAACTATCTTCACTCGTCACTTACCACAAGCTGTTTTTCTTTGTGTGTGTCCTTCTCATAAAAGACCAGATTTTATATTGTGCTAATGCTGATGTGTTTTGAGCAAAGCGTGTTGTTTGTTTTTAGGTAATTTCTGGGTCTGTAGATTCTTAAAAGGGACAGCAATGGCTTTTAATTGGGTGATGTGCTGTTCCTGTCAGATGTGGGAGGTCAGAGAGATTTTGAATCTTCCTGGAGACTATGTCTGCAGGACATGTTCAATTGTGAATCCTATCGGATCACATGGATTGGTTGAAATGGCATTTAGAGGTAGTGAGGAGTTTATGAGAACAAGGAGGTATGAATTGCCCTTTCCAGAAGGTGGAGACATGGCAGATACGGTCAGATAGATGGTTGACTGCTAGGAGAGGTAATCTGGTACTGCAGGAGTCCCCTGTGGGTATCCCCATTTCAAACAGACATCCTATTTTGGATACTGTAGAGGAGGATAACCTGTCAGAGGAGTATAGCACTGACGGCCAAGTTTCTGGTACCATGACTGGCTCTGTTGTAATGAGGGGTATGTCACCTTCCAAATGATCAATTATAATAGTGGACTCTCTCTAGTCTGGGGCACAGACAGATGTTTGGGTGGCTGTCAGTGAAACATCAGGATTTTGTGTTGCTTCCCTGGGTGACTGAGTCAAGGATGTCTCTTGAGAAGGTGCAGAGTATTCTGGAAGGGAAGACCAGCAGGAGGTCATTGTACACGTTGATAGCACTGGCATAGGTAGGGAAAGGCAAAACGTTGTGCAGAGAAATTATAGAAAACAAGGCAAGAGGTTAAAAAGTAGGAACTTGAGGGTAGTAACATCTGGGCCATTACTGGTGCCATGTGCTATCAAGAGTGGGAATAGGAGAACAGAGCGGATTAATTCGTGACTGAGGAGTTGGTGCAATGGGCACGGATTCACATTTTTTGACCATTGGGATTTCTTCAGGGATAGAAGTGACCTGAATAAGAGGGATGGACTCTACTTGAATTGGAACAGGACCAGTATCCTCAATGGAAAATTTGCGAGGGCTAGTCAGGAGTTTTAAACTAGTTAAGTGGTGGGGGGCTGGGTTGCGGAAGGGGAGGTGGGTGGGAATCCAAGTGATAGAGATTGTGGCATGGTTTGGAATATGTGACTGGGATGTCATAGCTATTACAGTAACGTGGCTCAGGGATGGTCAGGACAGGCAGTTAAACATTCGAGGGTATAGATGCCAAAGGAAGGATAGAAAGGGAGGCAAGAGAGGAGGGCCAGTAGCGATTTTGATTAGGGAGAACATTATGACTATACTGGGGGGAGGATATTTCTAGGGGATCGTCCAGTGAAGTTAAATGAGTAAATCTTGAAAATAAGGAAGAGATGATCACCTTTGTTGGGATTGTATTATATGCTCCCTTCATTAGTCAGCGGGAAATTTGGGAAACAAGATGTAAGGAGATCTCCAGTATCAATCTATAAGGAAAATAGGGTCGTAATGAAAGGGGATGTTAGCTTTCTCAACATAGACTGGGACTGTCATAGTGTTACAGACTTGGGTGGAGATGAATTTAAGTGTGAACTAGAAAACTTTCTTCTTCAGCTTGTAGGTGTACCTACTCGAGGAAGAGCAATACTTGACCTTCTGTTGGGCAAGTAACTGAAGTATCAGTGGGGAGAACTTTGGGGTTTATGATCATAATTATTTTAAGACTAATATAATTATGGAAAAGGGTAGAACTGACCAAAAAGTTAAAGTTCTAAATTGGAGTAAGGCTAATTCTCATGTTATTAGATAAGAACTTTCAAAAGTTGTTTGGGGGAGGCTATTCACAGGCAAAAGGATGGTTGGGAATTGGGAGACCTTTTAAAAATGAGAGTTCAGAGCCATTATGTTCCTGTTAGTGTGGAGGGTAAGGCTGGTAGGTGTAGTGAATGCTGGATGACTAGAGAAACTGAGGTTCTGGTCAGAAAAAGAGAGGCAAAAAGCAGCTATAAGCTGCTGGGATCGAGTGAATAACTAGAGAAGTATAAGGGCAGTAGGAGTGTACCTGAGATGGAAATCAGGAAGGCACAAGGGGGCCATGAGATAGCTTCGTCAAATAGAATTAACAAAAATCCAAAGAGTCTTTATAAATACCTTAAGCACAAAAACGTGACTGGAGAGAGACTAGGGCTCCTTAAAGGTCAATGTGGCTTTCTCTGTGTAGAAGTCCAGGAGTTGGGTGAGATACTAAACAAATATTTTGTGTTAATGTTTACTGCAGAGAATGACATGGTATCTTGTGGAACTAAATTGGGGAAAAGACATCAAATTACACAAGAGGAGGTGCTGGCAGTCTTATAACAGATAAAGGTAGATAAATCCCTGGGAAGTGATCAGGTGTTTCCCAGAACTTTGTTGGAAGCTAGGGAAGAGATTGCTGGGTCCCTGGCTGAGATACTTTTATCATTAATAGACATATAAGACCTTAAGACATAGGAGTGGAAGTAAGGCCATTCGGCCCATCGAGTCCACTCTGCCATTCAATCATGGCTGATGGGCATTTCAACTCCACTTACCTGCATTCTCCCTGTAGCCCTTAATTCATTGTGACATCAAGAATTTATCAATTTCTGCCTTGAAGACATTTCGCATCCCAGCCTCCACTGCACTCTGTGGCAATGAATTCCACAGGCCCACCACTCTCTGGCTGAAGAAATGTCTCCGCATTTCTGTTCTGAATTTACCCCCTCTAATTCTAAGGCTGTGTCCACGGGTCCTAGTCTCCTCGCCTAAAGGAAACAATTTCCTAGCGTCCACCCTCTCCAAGCCATGTATTATCTTGTAAGTTTCTATTAGATCTCCCCTTAATCTTCTAATCTCCAATGAATACAATCCCAGGATCCTCAGCCGTTCCTCATATGTTAGACATACCATTCCAGGGATCATCCGTGAGAATCTCCGCTGGACACGTTCCAGTGCCAGTATGTCCTTCCTGAGGTTTGGGGACCAAAACTGGACACAGTACTCCAAATGGGGCCTAACCAGAGCTTTATAAAGTCTCAGTAGCACATCAGTGCTTTTATATTCCAACCCTCTTGAGATAATTGACAACATTGCATTCGCTTTCTTAATCACGGACTCAACCTGCATGTTTACCTTTAGAGAATCCTCAACTAGCACTCCCAGATCCCTCTGTACTTTGACTTTACGAATTTTGTCACCGTTTAGAAAGTAATCCATGCTTCTATTTTTTTTCCAAAGTGCAAGACCTCGCATTTGCTCACATTGAATTCCATCAACCATTTCCTGGACCACTCCTCCAAACTGTCTAAATCCTCCTGCATCCTCCCCACTTCCTCAGTACTACCTGCCTGTCCACCTAACTTTGTATTATTGGCAAACTTGGCTAGAATGCCCCCAGTCCCTTCATCCAGATCATTAATATATAATGCGAACAACTGCGGCCCCAACACTGAACCCTGCGGGACACCGCTTGTCACCGGCTGCCATTCCGAAAAAGAACCTTTTTGTGAGGTGCCAGAAAGCTAGAGGTTTGCTAATGTGGTCCCATTATTTCAGGAAGACTGTAAGGAAAAGCCAGGGAACTATAGACTGGTGAGCCTTAGATCAGTGGTGGGTAAGTTGTTGGAGGGATTCTGAAGGACAGGATTTACATGCATTTGGAAAGGCAAGGATCAATGATGGGTAGTCAGCATGGATTTGTGCATGGGAAGTGGCATCTCACTAACTTGAGTGAGTTTCTTTTGAAGAGGTGGCAAAGATGATTGAAGGTAGAGTGGGAAACGCGGCCTAGATGGACTTCAGCAAAGTGTTTAATAAGGTCCTGACTGGAAGACTGGTCAGTAAGGTTCAATCACATGGGCTCCAGGGGGAGCTAGCCAATTAAATACAAAAATGGCTTCAAGGTAAGAGTCAGAGGTTGGTGATAGAGGGTTAACTTTTGGACTGGAACCCTATGACCAGTAGTTTGCCACAGGATTGGTGCTGGGTTCACAGCTTTTTGTCATGTATATAAACTATTTGGATCTGAATATAGGAGACATGGTTAGTAAGTTTGCAGAAGACACCAAAATAATTGGTGACAGTAAAGAAGGTTATCTCAATTGTGGGATCAAGTTGAAATAATGTCCGAAATCGATAACTGGTGAAAATAGCTTCTTTATTCAGCGACCGCAGTAGCGCAAGTTCAAAGTGGCAATACAATCCCAAAATACGGTTCTTACAGTAGCCTCTTTATACCCAGTTTGTACAGATATTAAAGTTCCATCTCTATGGTGTAACATTGTTTTATCTGTAGTCACAAAGGTTTGAGGAAACAGGAGATGGCCTAAACACTTGCTCAAGACTAGCTGTTACTCCTAATAGGATTAATGAAGACTTCTGTCTGGTCTGCGTGTGTAATTAAGAGGTGTCAGTCCTTTTGTCCAAGTCAGTAAATGTTAGTAAAAACATGAGGCCTATATACTGTAAATAAGTTAGAAATTGTACATGTAGTTAATAAAAGAATAAAGTGTATCAAACTGACTAGTGCAGCTGGGTTGTGAGATTTGTTTACTATTTGCCGGTGTGAGTTTATTTCATTCATGCAGTCCCATGGAAGCGCTGTTTTGTTAGTTAAGGTTAAAAATCTTAACACCAGGTTATAGTCCAACAGGTTTATTTGGAAGCAGTCGTTTTCGAGGCGCTGCCTCTTCATCAGAACAATCATCTGATGAAGAGGCAGTGGCCATGAAAGCTACTGCTTCCAAATAAACCTGTTGAACTATAACCTGGCGTTGTGTGATTTTTTTTTTAACTGTCCACACCAGTCCAGCACCGGCACCTCCAAATAATTGTTAGTTAAGGGGATAGTAGCCCTGTTAAAAGGTTTTCAACAAGTTCATACTAATCGGGGAAACTGTACGGTGTTCTGTAATCCTATTTAGGTCAGAGAGGCAGTTGGCTGATTAATATTGTAATGTTTTGTGGAGACTTGATGGAGATGGTATTGTTTATGGTCTTGACACCTATTTAGACATTGCTTTTGATGTGGTAATAGGCCTGATAAAGGTTTAAGGTGAATGGGTTGAAAGGGATACTTTAATTTTAATTTTAGTCAATGTTGTAATAATGAAATATACTACAAAACACAGTTTATGAATGAAACTGTGTTATAGTAAACAACTAGTTGGTAAAGAGTTTTGAATGAATGGGAACCTGGTGTTAATGAATATAGTGAGCTGGTGAGCGAGTTAGTAAAAATAACCTATAACACAATATTTCCCAAGTACAATAGGATCTTGATCAGCCAATGGGCTGAAGAGTGACAGATGGAATTTAATTTAGATTAAAGTGAGGTGTTGCATTTTGGTAAGGCAAACCAGGGCAGGGCTCATATACTTAATGGAAGTGCCCTGGGGAATGTGGTCGAACAAAGAGACCTAGGATGCAGGTGCATAATTCCTTGAAAGGGGAGTTGCAGGTGGACAGGGTGGTGAAGAGGCATATGACACATTTGCCTTCATATATCAGAACATGGATTAAAGGAATTGGGATGTCACATTAAGGCTGTACAGGACATTTATGAGGCCACTTTTAGAATTCTGTGTTCAATCATGGTTGCCCTTCATAGGAAAGTTATTAAACCTGAGAGGGTGCAAAGCAGATTTCCAGGGATGTTGCCAGGACTGGAAGGTTTAAGCTATAGGAAGAGGCTGAATAGGCTGGGACTTTTTTTTTCCCTGGAATATCAGAATCTGAGGGGTGAATTTAAAGAGGTTCATACAATCATGAGCCAGGATAGGGTAAATAGCTAAGGTCTTTTTCCTAGGGTGGTGGAATCCAAAACTAGACGGCATAGGTTTAAAGTAAGGGGGGAAGATTTACAAAGGATCCAAGGGGTAACTTTTTCACGCAGAGGGTGGTGCGTGTGTGCAATGAGCTGCTGGAGGAAGTTGTTGAGGTGGGTACAGTTACAACATTTGCAAGGCACCTGCATGGATATATGAATAGGAAGAGTTTAGAGGGATATGGGCCACATGCTGGCAAATGAGACTGGGTCAAACAGGGATGTGTGATCAGCGTGGATGAGTTGGACCAAAGGGTCTGTTTCCATACTATAACTCTAGTGTTTTGGAATGTTTTTGTGTTTTATCAATTGCAGAGAGTTGAAAGCTATGAAGTATTTATTTTATGACATTTTTAAGCTATTTGAGTGAACAATATCCAAATCACTTGATGGTTAGTGAGTAAATAAAGTAGTTTCTTTTAGAATTTATTTTAAATTTGATTTTTCTCTGCATTCTTTAGACTGGAAAAAAACTGCAACTGATTTAGAATTCAATAGCAGATGGGAAAAATGGTCTCATTATTGAAATGTTTTTCGTTTTCAACTTTGTTAATGTTACTTATGTCAAGCTTTAAAATGTTATTTCCTAGGGACAAAAGCTGGAAAGGGTGTTGACCTTGATGCCCCTGGTGACATCAATGGAATGCCAGCTTTGGAAATAGACTTGGATTCTTTTGAAGATAAGCCTTGGAGGAAACCAGGTATGGCATTGTTATTACCAAGTGATCCTCTCGTCAGCCTAATATTTAAATATAAGTATTAAAACCTGATGTCTTTGTTCTCAAAGTATTGATGCTATTATTATTGTTTCAAATTTGTAAGAATTTGGAAATTTGTTATTAAATTGTTAACATACAAAAAGTATTGTTTATGTTCATTTAGTTCAAAATCTGTGCATATGAAAGAAAATAGTTGACAATAAGTAATTATTGTAATTATAGTGCTATTTGCTCATGCAGTGTTTTCCCTCTGTTTAAGGTGCTGATCTTTCTGATTACTTCAATTATGGGTTCAATGAGGAGACTTGGAAAGCTTATTGTGAGAAACAGAAGCGACTGAGAATGGGTCTTGAACCCCTTCCTCTTGCCTCAGCTACAAACAGAATTACAGTTAGTATTCACTGAGATTACAATTCTGAAGTGTGAGTGAAAAATGTGCATGACAAACAGTTAAAATACTGTTCACCACACATTAAAAAAATCGTTCTGTCATCCTCGTCCCAACACTGCCCCACAGCCCTTTACTGCCTCCCCCACAGGGCATATGTATTTGGTCTATTTTTGTGATGGGGTTAAATAATTAATTGGGTCCTTTCAGAACCATGATTTTAAACCAAAATGTGTCAGAGAGCAGGGCACTAAATGCCCCCTCGAGTCTTACAGGAAGTTTGTTTATATTGTGGGGTTTATGTCCAGAAAGGGAAAAATAAATTCAAGAGCTAGGATGAGCAAGTTATTTTGTTTTGTAAGATTTGATTAAAAGCTTTTGAATTCAGTTATCAAAACACCTGACTGATGTTCGAAGGATAGTTTCTCCTAGAAAAGGGAGTTTGTTCGGAGCACTTCAGGGAATAGATTACCTCTTTGTCAGGGTTTCACCTTTGTTATTCAAAGCTGAGAAAGTCAAACAGGTGAGAGTCAAAGAAAAAGACTTTTCAGCTCACCTGACTGGAACTGAAAAGTCAACCGACAGATTTGATGGGGAAGGAAAATTTCTCTGTTTTTATTCTAGAGTGCAGGAGAAATCCAACACTCTTGACTGCATCTGTGGAGACAGGAACACAATTATCATTTCCAGTTCAATAAGACACTACTTCAGGAGCAAATTACTGCAGATGCTGGAATCTGTACTGAAAACAAAAAATGCTGGAGGTCACAGGTCAAGCAGCATCCATAAAGAGTCATCTAGACTCAACATTAGCTTGCTGTCTCTCCATGGATGCTGCCGACCCGCTGTGATCTGCAGCATTTTTTGTTTTCAAGACACTGCTTCAGAGCTGAAAGAAGCTAGTAAATGCTGTTGTTATCCTTTGATAAGGTGGAAGAAGAGGGAGTGGAATAGATAACATGATGGAAGCATTGCAGTGGAAGAGATGCAACGATGAAACTGGGAAAATGGAATTCTTGCAGGAAATAGGAGTGAGGAAATGTAGTCAAGGTGACGGTGAGAGTCAGTGGGTTTGTAATGGATATCGATGGACAGTCTGTTCCCTGAAATGGATATTGAAAAGTCGGGAAGGGAAGGGCAGGGTCTAAGAGGGACCAGGTAAAGGCAAGAGAAGGATAGATGTTGGAAACAAAACTGATTTAATTTTCCAACTCAGGAGGAGAGCAGGGAGTCGCACCAATAACATCATCATCTATTAGAGAAGGAATTATGGGAGGGAGCCCAGAGTAGAATCGGAACAAAGAATGTTTCACATACCCTACAAAGAGACCAGTCTAAAGGGACTTGTGCACATTCACCACGAATAGACAGTAGCTGGAGCCAGAAGAGTGGGAAGGTGGAACCAAAGCAAAATATCGAAAGAATTACCCATGTAAAGGGGGAAAGAGACTGAAGCAGAGAGAAAATTAGAATCTGTGTGTTTGTTGGCCTGACATCTGTTGTCAGAAAAATGTTATAATCTATTAAGAGAATCGTAACAGGTCAGGTGAAACTCATAATATGAATTGACAGAGTCAACACCTATATTTATTAAAGGGAAATCATTTGACAAAGCTGTTAGCTTTTTTTTTGGATGTAGTTAATGTGGGTAAGATCTTGATTTTCAAAAAGTATTTGACTTTTGGAAAACGTATGATGAGTTTATTATACAAAATTATGGATCTTGGGAATAGGCGTAACACTAGAATGGATTGAGGATTGGTTATTGGACTGGAATAACAACCTTTTTGGGATTGGCTAACCAGCTCGTTGAGTAATTTGGTGATCTATTTATAATCATCTACTTACAATTTTTATCAGTCACTTCAGTGAGGATGCTGAATGTAAAAATCCAATTTTGCAAAGATACAAAATTGCACTTCACCTAATCTATAAGGAAGACGGGCTGCAAAAGAACTTGTCAGGTTAAGTGAGTGGGCAAAAATGTCAAATGAAATGTAATGTGAAGTTACCTATCTGATCAGACAGATTGTGAAGCAGGGTATATTTTAAGGCTCATATAGTCACAGAGCCTGGAAACAGATCCCGACCAAGATTTCCAAACTGAAGTAGTTGCACTTGGCTGCATTTGGTCCATATCCCTCTAAACCTTTTCCTATTTATGCACCTGTCCAAATGTCTTCTCAATATTGTAACTGAACTTGCATTTACCATTTCCTTTGGCAGTTCATTCCACATCAAAACCATCCTCTATGTGGAAAAAGTTGCTTCTCAGGTCACTTTTGAAATCTTTCATCTCTCACCTTAAAAATATGCCTCCTAGTTTTGAACTTCCCCTCCCTCGTGAAAAGACCTTTGCTATTCGCCTTATCTATGCCCCTCATGATTTTATAAACCTCTATAAGGTTTACATCATGGCTCAGTAGTTAGCACTGCTGCCGCACAGCACCAGGTTCGATTCCAGCCTCGGTGACTGTGCAAACTCTACACAGACGTTCTTCCCATGTCTGTGTGGGTTTCCTCTGGGTGCTTTGGCTTCCTGTACAGTCCAAAGGTATGCAGGTGAGGTGGATTGGCGACAGGAAATGCAGGATTACAGGGATAATGTAGGGGGAATGTGGGTCTGGCTGGGATGCTTTTTAGAGCCAGTATGAACTTGATGGGACGAATGGCATGCACCCACACTGTAGGGGTTCTATGATTCTATGAAGGTCAAACCTCCACCTCTGACACTCCAGCGAAAAAAGTCCCGGCCTATCCAGCTTTCCCTTACGACTCAACCCCTCCAGTCCTGGCAAAATCTTGATAAATCTTTCCTTCCTATCACAAGGTGATCAGAACTGAACACAGTACTCCAAAAGTGACCTCACCAGTGTCCTGTACAGCCTGAGCATAACCTCATGACTCCTCGACTCAGTGGCCTGAGCAATGATGGCAAGCATGCTAAACATCTTAACTAGCCTGTCTGTCTGTGACACAACCTACAAAGAATTATGTATCAGAACCTCGAGGTCTGTTCGACAACACTACGTAGGGCCCAATCTACGCTTTTTTGTTTTACCAAAATGCAATACCTAGCATTTATCTAAATTAAGTTCCATCTGTCATTCCTCAGTCCATTGGCCCAATTGATCAAGATCCATTTGTAATCTTGGAGAGACTTCTTCACCGTCAACTATACCACCAATTTTGGTGTCATCTGAAAACTTAATAACCATGCCTCCTAAATTCTTATCCAAGTTTTTAATGTGAATTACAAACAAAGGTGGAGTCAGCACCAATTCTTACAGAACACCATTAGTTACAGGTCTCCAGTCCAAAAAATAACTTTCTCTCACTACCACATCCACCATGCTAAATTGCCCTTGGTGTTAGATGCATTAGTCAGGGGATAAATATAGGGTAGGGTAATGGGTCTGGGTGGGTTACTCTGGGTCGGTGTGGATTTGTTGGGCCAAAGGGCCTGTTTCCATTCTGTAGGGAATTTAATCTAATCTCTGTCTCCTACCATCAAGTTCATTTTGTATCCACTTGGCAATCTCTCCCTGAATTCCATATGATCTAACTTTCCAAACCAATCTATCATGCAGAACCTTGTCAAAGGCTTTACTGAAGTCCATGTAGACAATGTCTGCTGTTCTGCCCTCATCTATCTTAGTGGTTATGTCCTCAAAAAAAAACCTCGGTCAAATTTGTGAGACACTATTTCCCACACACACAGCCATGCTGACTATCCCTGAAGAGGTGAGAGACGGAAGAATGTAATATTTGACAAGAGTTTGGATCGCCTGGTATACAAATCACAAAAAAATGGTATTTTAGTCTTCATTACAAAGGAGGTGGAATATAAAAGTAACAAAATCTTGCTGCAAATTTTATACAGCCATATCCCATGATATGGTATGTATGCAGGTTTAGTCTCCTTCCTAACGATGGCGCACAGTGAAGATTCATTTGCCTGATTCCTAGCATGAATATTTATATTTTTCTGGGACAGTTTGAATAGACGAGGCTTATATGCATTGGACTTTAGGAGAATGAAAAATTGTCTCTTTGAAAGAGATAACACTTTTTCAGAGACTTGACACAATAGATACTGGGAGGATGCCATCTTGACTGAATCTAGAATGAGAGGTCATAATTTCAGACTCGTAAATCATTCAGTTAGGATGGAGATGACAAGAAATGTCTTCATTTGAATGGTTGCTGATCTTCATGATTCTCAAATTGTGGGTGATCAGTTATTGAGTATATTCAAGACTGAGATAATAGATGTTTAGATACTAAGGGAGTAGAAGTTAAGGGGAACAGTGCAGGAAGACCGAACTGAGGCAGAAGATGATCCATGATCTTTAATAGTAGTGTTGGCTCAAGGGGAAGAATGGCTTATTTCTCCATTTTGTAAGATGGGGAACTCCTGCCTGAGGAAATTTTTTTAATACAATCATATCTATGGTTTTGTTCTTGTGTGACAGAGCACTATATAAAATCGCGCAATAAAAATAGGACTTCGTGTTGGTGAGGCAATCGCATTATAGACAACACGTGTTTGAAAAGTTCATGCTTTAGAAACAACAATGGGCGGCACGGTGGCACAGTGGTTAGCACTGCTGCCTCACAGCGCCAGAGACCCGGGTTCAATTCCCGCCTCAGGCGACTAACTGTGTGGAGTTTGCACGTTCTCCCCGTGTCTGCGTGGGTTTCCTCCGGGTGCTCCGGTTTCCTCCCACAGTCCAAAGATGTGCAGGTCAGGTGAATTGGCTATGCTAAATTGCCCGTAGTGTTAGGTAAGGGGTAAACGTATGGGTGGGTTGCGCTTCGGCGGGTCGGTGTGGACTTGTTGTACCGAAGGGCCTGTTTCCACACTGTAAGTAATCTAATCTAATCTAATCCCCTATTTGTCAATCATGTTACAGCCAGTTTGCGTTGATGAAATGCGCGCTATAGCAGACCAACCTTTGTCTATTTGCTCAGTGTCTCTCCATGATCAATACCACTTTGCTATGTTCAATGCCCAGAATTGAATGCACTTATTTGGATGAGTTTTGATAAAGACAATAAACAAAGCATCAATTCCTCCCTTTATTTTGTATATTAAGAGTTCAAGATCAATATTTAATTAGCTTTGTTTATACTTGTGTTTGTGCAAACGTTTTGAGATTGGTTCATATAGGTATTGAAGTTCTTTTGCTTCTCTAAGGCTGATGTGTTTCTTGCCTATGAAATACTTTGCTTACCTTTCTCAGATTTAGAAATTATGGTCTCAGAGTTGCCATAATGTACTTTATCTGCCAAACATTTCACGTTTTATTCTGCATACGTCTCTTTTTGTTAAAAATAACTTTCTCCATCTTGCTTAATATGGATGTTGGGGACTGTTCTTTACAATGTCAAGAATGGTGCAAATTTTAAATTTTTCAGGTACAACAGGGCAGAACTGGAAATCCTGAGAAAGAACCAGAGGTGCCACCCCCTAAGATGGATTTCCCTTCTCCACCAAATCGTTTCCGAGCAGGACCACCACCCAACAGGTCAGAATTTAAGCAAAGGCAGGTCTAGTAGAAGTTTCACTTTTCCATTTAGCAGTTATTGTCAATATGTAAAGGATACTGGAAAAGCGCAGCAGGTCAGGCAGCATCCAAGGAACAGGAGAATCGACGTTTCGGGCATAAGCCCTTCTTCAGGAATGAGGAAAGTGTGCCCAGCAGGCTAAGATGAAAGGTAGGGAGGAGGGACTTAGGGGAGGGGCATTGGAAATGCGATAGGTGGAAGGAGGTCAAGGTGAGGGTGAGAGGCCGGAGTGGGGTGGGGGCGGAGAGGTCAGGAAGAAGATTGCAGGTTAGGAAGGCGGTGCTGAGTTCGAGGGATTTGACTGAGACAAGGTGGGGGGAGGGGAAATGAGGAAACTGGAGAAATCTGAGTTCATCCCTTGTGGTTGGAGGGTTCCTAGGCGGGAGATGAGGCGCTCTTCCTCCAACCGTCGTGTTGCTACGGTCTGGCGATGGAGGAGTCCAAGGACCTGCATGTCCTTGGTGGAGTGGGAGGGGGAGTTGAAGTGTTGAGCCATGGGGTGGTTGGGTTGGTTGGTCCGGGTGTCCCAGAGGTGTTCTCTGAACCGTTCCACAAGTAGGCGGCCTGTCTCCCCAATATAGAGGAGGCCACATCAGGTGCAGCGGATGCAATAGATGATATGTGTGGAGGTGCAGGTGAATTTGTGGCGGATATGGAAGTATCCCTTGGGGCCTTGGAGGGAAGTAAGGGGGGAGGTGTGGGCGCAAGCTTTGCATTTCTTGCGGTTGCAGGGGAAGGTGCCGGGAGTGGAGGTTGGGTTGGTGGGGGCTGTGGACCTGAAGTGGGAGTCACGGAGGGAGTGGTCTTTTCGGAACGCTGATAGGGGAGGGGAGGGAAATATATCCCTGGTGGTGGGGTCCGTTTGGAGGTGGCGGAAAAATCGGCGGATGATCTGCTGTACATGGAGGTTGGTGGGGTGGTAGGTGAGGACCAGTGGGGTTCTGTCCTGGTGGCGGTTGAAGGGGCGGGGCTCAAGGGCGGAGGAGCGGGAAGTGGAAGAGATGCAGTGGAGGGCATCGTTGACCACGTCTGGGGGGGAAATTGCGGTTCTTGAAGAAGGACGCCATCTGGGTTGTACGGATTTGGAACTAGTCCTCCTGGGAGCAGATGCGGCGGAGACGAAGGAATTGGTGATATGGGATGGCGTTTTTACAGGGGGCAGAGTGGGAGGAGGTGTAGTCTAGGTAGCTGTGGGAGTCGGTCGGTTTATAGTAAACGTCCGTGTTGATTCGGTCGCCCGAGATAGAAATGGAAAGGTCTAGGAAGGGGAGGGAAGAATCTGAGACGGTCCAGGTGAATTCGAAGTCTGGGTGGAAGGTGTTGGTAAAGTGGATGAACTGTTCAACTTCCTCGTGGGAGCACGAGGCGGCGCCGATACAGTCATCGATGTAGCGGAGGAAAAGATGGGAGGTGGTGCCAGTGTAGCTGCGGAAGATGGACTGTTCCACATATCCTACGAAGAGGCAGGCATAGCTGGGGCCCACGCGGGTGCCCATGGCTACTCCTTTGGTTTGGAGGAAGTGGGAGGATTGGAAAGAGAAGTTGTTGAGGGTGAGGACCAGTTCAGTCAGTCAAAGGAGGGTTTCAGTGGAAGGGTACTGGTTGGTACGGCGGGAAAGGAAGAAGTGGAGGGCTTTGAGTCCTTCTTGATGGGGGATGGAGGTGTACAGGGACTGGATGTCCATGGTGAAGATAAGGCGTTGGGGCCCGGGGAAGCGAAAATCATGGAGGAGGTGGAGGGCGTGGGTGGTGTCCCGAACGTAGGTGGGGAGTTCTTGGACTAAGGGGGACAGGACCGTGTCGAGATGTGTTCGGTATGCAGAGATGTGTTCGGTGGGGCAGGAGCAGGAGCAGGCTGAGACAATGGGTCGGCCGGGGCAGTCAGGTTTGTGGATTTTGGGCAGGAGGTAGAAACGGGCGGTGCGGGGTTGTGGGACTATGAGGTTGGAGGCGGTGGAGGGGAGATCCCCTGAGGTGATGAGGTTATGGATGATCTGGGAGATGATGGTTTGGTGGTGGGAGGTGGGGTCATGGTCAAGGGGGCAGTAGGAGGAGGTGTCCGCGAGCTGGCGTTTAGCCTCAGCAGTATAAAAGTCGGTGCGCCAAACTACTACCGCGCCTCCCTTGTCTGCTGGTTTGATAGTGAGGTTGGGGTTGGAATGGAGGGAGTGGAGGGCTGCACGTTCCGAGGGTGAGAGGTTGGAGTGGGTGAGAGGGGTGGAGAAGTTGAGGCGGTTAATGTCGCGGCAGCAATTGGCTATGAAGAGCCCACCCTCTGACGACCCCTTCTCCCGCCTCCAACACACCCCATCCACCTGGACACCCCATGCTGGCCTCTTACCCGCCCTTGATCTCTTCATAGCCAACTGCTGCCACGACATTAACTGCCTCAACTTCTCCACCCCTCTCACCCACTCCAACCTCTCACCCTTGGAACGTGCAGCCCTCCACTCCCTCCGTTCCAACCCCAACCTCACTATCAAACCAGCAGACAAGGGAGGCGCGGTAGTAGTTTGGCGCACCGACCTTTATACTGCTGAGGTTAAACGCCAGCTCGCGGATACCTCCTCCTACTGCCCCCTTGACCATGACCCCACCTTCCACCACCAAACCATCATCTCCCAGACCATCCATAACCTCATCACCTCAGGGGATCTCCTATCCACCGCCTACAACCTCATAGTCCCACAACCCTGCACCGCCCGTTTCTACCTCCTGCCCAAAATTAACAAACCCGACTGCCCCGGCTGACCCATTGTCTCAGCCTGCTCCTGCCCCACCGAACTCATCTCTGCATACCTCGACACGGTCCTGTCCCCCTTAGTCCAAGAACTCCCCACCTACGTTCGGGACACCACCCACGCCCTCCACCTCCTCCATGATTTTCGCTTCCCCGGTCCCCAACGCCTTATCTTCACCATGGACATCCAGTCCCTGTACACCTCCATCCCCCATCACGAAGGACTCAAAAGCCCTCCGCTTCTTCCTTTCCCGCAGTACCAACCAGTACCCTTCCACTGACACCCTCCTTTGACTGACTGAACTGGTCCTCACCCACAACAACGTCTCTTTCCAATCCTCCCACTTCCTACAAACCAAAGGAGGAGCCGTGGGCACCCACGTGGGCCCCAGCTATGCCTGACTCTTCGTAGGATATGTGGAAAAGTCCATCTTCCGCAGCTACACTGGCACCACGCCCCACCTTTTCCTCCGCTACGTCGATGACTGTATCGTGCTCCCACGAGGAAGTTGAACAGTTCATCCACTTTACCAACACCTTCCACCCCAACCTCAAATTCACCTGGACCGTCTCAGACTCCTCCCACCCCTTCCTAGACCTTTCCATTTCTATAGGAGAAAGTGAGGTCTGCGGATGCTGGAGATCAGAGATGGAAATGTGTTGCTGGAAAAGCGCAGCAGGTCAGGCAGCATCTAGGGAACAGGAGAATCGACGTTTCGGCTAATCGACATTAGCCCTTCCTGAAGAAGGGCTAATGCCCGAAACGTCGATTCTCCTGTTCCCGAGATGCTGCCTGACCTGCTGCGCTTTTCCAGCAACACATTTCCATCTCTTTCCATTTCTATCTCTGGCGACCGAATCAACATGGACATTTACTATAAACCGACCGACTCCCACAGCTACCTAGACTACACCTCCTCCCAACATGCCCCCTGTAAAAACACCATCCCATATTCCCAATTCCTTCATCTCCGCCGCATCTGCTCCCAGGAGAACCAGTTCCAAATCCGTACAACCCAGATGGCGTCCTTCAAGGACAGCAATTTCTCCCCAGACGTGGTCGACGATGCCCTCCACCGCATCTCTTCCACTTCCCTCTCCTCCGCCCTTGAGCCGCGCCCCTTCAACCGCCACCAGGACAGAACCCCACTGGTCCTCACCTACCACCCCACCAACCTCCATGTACAGCGGATCATCCGCCGTCATTTCCGCCACCTCCAAACGGACCCCACCACCAGGGATATATTTCCCTCCCCTCCCCTATCAGCGTTCCGAAAAGACCACTCCCTCCGTGACTCCTACTTCAGGTCCACACCCCCTACCAACCCAACCTCCACTCCCGGCTCCTTCCCCTGCAACCGCAAGAAATGCAAAGCTTGCGCCCACACCTCCCCCCTTACTTCCCTCCAAGGCCCCAAGGGATACTTCCATATCGACCACAAATTCACCTGCACCTCCACACACATCATATATTGCATCCGCTGCACCTGATGTGGCCTCCTCTTTTTTGGGGAGACAGGCTGCCTACTTGCGGAACGGTTCAGAGAACACCTCTGGGACACCTGGACCAACCAACCCAACCCAACCACCCCGTGGCTCAACACTTCAACTCCACCTCCCACTCCACCAAGGACATGCAGGTCCTTGGACTCCTCCATCGCCAGACCATAGCAACACGACGGTTGGAGGAAGAGCGCCTCATCTTCTGCCTAGGAACCCTCCAACCACAAGGGATGAACTCAGATTTCTCCAGTTTCTTCATTTCCCCTCCCCCCACCTTGTCTCAGTCAAATCCCTCAAACTCAGCACCGCCTTCCTAACCTGCAATCTTCTTCCTGACCTCTCCGCCCCCACCCCACTCCGGCCTATCACCCTCACCTTGACCTCCTTCCACCTATCGCATTTTCAACGCCCCTCCCCCAAGTCCTCCTCCCTACCTTTTATCTTAGCCTGCTGGGCACACTTTCCTCATTCCTGAAGAAGGGCTTATGCCCGAAACGTCGATTCTCCTGTTCCTTGGATGCTGCCTGACGTGCTGCGCTTTTCCAGCAACACATTTTCAGCTCTGATCTCCAGCATCTGCAGTCCTCACTTTCTCCCCCATATGTAAAGGATAACCAATATAAAACTTTAGGACAATAGCTCCTTGAAACGTGTTTCAAAATTTGGACTGGGTCTGGAGAAAACATTTTGAACTGCAGGCTCTTAAGGTGACATATTTGTGGTTAAGAATGAGCCCTACAGTTTTTGAGGTGGTGAATTTCAACTGTTAGAGACATCCTTAGAATTATAGAACCCCTACAGTGTGGCAGACCATTTGGCCTGTCAAGGTCACCCCAATCCTCCAACGAGCATCCCACCCTGTCCCCTGAAACCCTGCATTTCCCATGACTATTGCACCTAGCCTGGACACTATGGGTAATTTAGGGTAGCCAGTCCACCTAACCGACACGTGTTTGGACTGTGGGAGGAAACCGGATTTCCCCGAGGAAACTCTCACAGACAAGAGAAGAATGTGCAAACTCCAGACAGAATCATGGAATCAACCCCAAGACCCTGGCGCTGTGAGGTAGCAATGCCAACTAGTGAGTCACCATGCTCCCCTGTTGGAAAGGAAGTGGCTTGGGATGTTAGATGCAGTTGAGAAGTGAACCTGGATGTTAGGAAAGGTAAAGTCTAATGGAACAGAACAAAGATAGACAAATTAGGATAGTGGAATATTGTTGACTTGGGTGTATGTTTCCCTGTTGATGCGCCAAAATCCTTGGCTTCTTTCTTTCACAACACTTTTTCAATATTGCATTGACATCTGAGGTCCAATATTTGGGGCGACTTAACTCACCATTTGGAGTATAGGCTTCCGACACCACAACCGGCAAAACAATTGTTCCTGAATTTTTAAAATTAATTACTGTGGATTTCTTTCAACCATTTCTTGCTGAACCATTGCTTTTATTCATCTTTGGAATTGGTGATCTTTTCTATTAGAAAATGTTACTGTAATTCATGGGGATGCTTCACTCAACATAAAATTTAATTTATAATGTAAATGGAAATTTGAATGTTGCTGAAAGAATGTAAGTTTCTCTAAAAGGTGACTAATCTGTCTGAGTATTTCTATTTCCTTCCCCTCTATATGCCTTATCTAGGGGTTTTTGTTATTATTGTGCAACAGTTTATTGAATAGGAGGGTCAGTGCATCATATTTGTTGTTTGATGCTTGTGTAGCACCTTGAGATGTTTTACCATATTAACATCACTATCATTGCAAATTATTGCACTAACAGTGATCAGGAAATTAGTGATCATAAAATAATTTTGAAAAGGTAATTAATATCTGCAATAAATGTTATTGATACCATTGCAAAAGGCAATTTCAGTGGTTTGTAGAAAGCTGGATTACTTCTGGTGAAACAAAGGATAATTCCTTTTTTATGGAAAACTAACGATTTGGCATAAAAAGAACAGATTTGGTGAATGTAATATTTATTATGTTTGGAAATACATTCTTTCTCCTTTCATGTTTTGATTGAATGAACTTTACTGATAAAAATATTTAGTGTAGCTTATCTTTTAATAACTCTTGAATTTGTTATGAGCCTCAAATCAGGCGTTTATTTTCCCTGATCATATGTTTGGGGTAATTGTTTTGGATAAAATTTTAAGTTACCAGTATTTGATTGTTTAGGAAACAACTAGGATATATTTGTTGCACTACTTTAAACTATAATCTGTTTTTCAGAAGGTTGTCTGGGTCCATAGAGGTAATTGGAGGTCAGTTAATTACCATTGCTCGTGTGGAGGGCCGACGTCGAGACAGGGGTGGAGCAGATGAAAATGCCATTCAGGTTTGTCAAGTAGTTTGCACATGTAATCGAGCAATCAAGCCACTTGAACTATTTTATAGTGTTAGTGAAACTTATTTCTGATGGTGGGGTGGAGGCAATTTTGAATTTTCATAATGCAATGGATGAAGCTGTTCAAAGTTTTGATATGTCAACAGTCAAATTTGTAAAACGTTTCAACAAAATTGAATGTTGTTTTATTTGATTATTTTTGTTAGAAGTGGTAGATGCTGATGGTATTGTTGGTGATAACAAATAGGAAAGTTTGCAATTTGTTGCAAGTCTCTGGAATTGAGTTTAATGGACACAGTTCTGTAGGCCTCCTGATTGTAATTTGATTCTTTCGTATACTTAACCTTGTAACTTCATGCAATAAGTTCTTAACAATTATACAAAGGATTTTTAAAAATCTGCCGAAGTAGAGCAAGCAAGGAGTCTATGTTTGATACTATTTGCTATCAAGTTAAAACTTGGAAGTATAGTTTTTGTATTGGAGTGGGGTAAATGAGATGAAGAGTGAGAAGAGGCAGGTTTTGGAGTAATTTGCTGCAGAGTTTGGGTAGGGATTATTATTAAATCTTCTTAAATTTCAGAAATATCGCAACTGCAACTCCGCTCAACATGTTAGCTACAATTTCACAGCATTTGGAGGTGGGGGTGGGGGAATGCCATTGAATCCAACTAGTCTGTGCTGGTATTTATGCACCTTTTTGAGGTTCCTTCCACCTTACTTTAGCTAACCCTATCAAGGGATCAAATCTGAATCTAGTTAAATATGATGTATGTAGTGGGTTACAGAAATTTTACAAGAAATAGCAACAGCAATAGGCAATACCGCCTCTTGAGTCTGCTCTCCTAATCAGTGGATCTTGACTGACTTTCTACATCAATTGTCTGTGCCTATTCCATCTCATTATCGCTTAATTTTCCTTGTGTCCAAGAATCTTTTCGATTTTTTAAATGACTGAGCCTTGGTGGACAGTTCACAAGCCTCAGTAAACAATGTTCCTCCTCAACTCAGTCCTATCTGTGGATAGGAAAATGGAATTAATGTTTTGAATCCAATGATGACTCCTCAGAGCTGGTAGCTCTGAGAGAATATAAGGATATTCTGCCCAGTCTTGATTCACAAAACAGTTCTCCTCCAAGGAATCAATATATTGATCCTTCATTGTACCTGGCAAATGGAAGTATGTTCTTCCTTGGGTGCAAAAATTAAAACTATATGCAGTACTCCATGTGTGATCTCAGCATTGACCAATTAGAGCAAGATTTCCTTGCCTTGTATTTCAGCTGTCTTATGATGGAAAGATAACTGGTATGTTGGCCTATTTGCTTAGGGATCCTCTGCTAATTCTGTGAAGTGCCCATATGGGTACCGAGCCTTTTATATGCTAACATTTATTAGTCTCACCTTGTTGGAAAACAATTTGTTTTTCCAGTCCTCTTGCCAAAGTGAATAATTTAAAATTTCCCACAGTATACTCCCTCTGCTGCCACTTGCTCAACCGGTTAACCAGTCCATATATCTTTGCAAGCTGCTTGTGTCTTCCCCACAATCTGCCATGATCTTTATTGAGTGGTGAAACAAGCTCGAGGGCTGAGTAATCTACTTCTGCTCCGGGTTTCGTGTGGTCAGGCAAATTGAGCTTTAGTTGTCACTTCTCCCATTTTGAAAATTGTGGGTTGCTTTTTCAAGATCTGTAATTGATAGATTTGTACTTTACATCTTTCTTGGACTTAATGTGGAGATCTATCATGTTGTTAGGATCCTTTCTTTCCCAAGGGGATTGCAGAAAATTACTAAACTCTATCCCGTCATAAAGTTCTGAGTCTAAAATGGTCCTAAGTAGTGTTCTGGAATTATATTTCAAGGAGCTGTCTCCACCGCATTCCATGAAACTTGTCTGTCAGGCTACTTTGTCAATTTGTCTTGTCTATGTTCTAATTGAAGATTTAAGACCTCTAATTTCTTGTTACACTGACAAGCTCTCATTGTTTGTTGCTCAAGGCACCCCAGTGGTGATTTTTGTTACTTCTTAACTCTAAACAAATAGGTTCTATATCCTGATTTTCTGGGCCAAGGTCCTTTTTATTCACTACTGCATTTTACCTCCTGTTTTATTGCCAGGACTGCGCCACTTCCTTGTCCATTTGTCCACCTTTTCTAAAATTCATGTACTGTTGAATATTTAAATTCAAAGCTTTGTCACTATCCTACCGTATGACAGTAATTGCTAATAGATCAAATCCATTTATCTCTATTTATAGGAATATAGAAAATAGGAGGAGACTATTTGCCCCCCCCCCCCCCCCCCCGAGCTACCTCTACCATTCAATAAGATTATGGCTGATCTTCAGCCTCAATGCTATTTTCCTGTGTTGTCCAAATATCCCTTAATGTTAATAGTATCTAAAATTCTATCCATCTCATTCTTGAGCAGACTCACTGACTGAATCATCCTCTGAGATAGCAAATTCCAGAGATTCACAAATAACTTGAAGTGTAGAAATTCCTCCTCTCCTCAGTCTTAAATGCTCTACTAATAAGACTGTGTGTGATTTCCACCTTTCCACCCCCATTCTACACTGCGCTGCCCTCACAGCTAGAGGAAATATCCTATCTCCATCTAATCTGTTGAGCCCTGTTGGAAAAAAAAGTATGCTTCAGTGAGGTCATCACTAATTCTTAATGCTAGGGAATGTATGCCCTGTCCACATAATCTCTCCTTGGATAATCCATCATCCCAGGGGTTAGTCTGAGGTGAACTAAAAACCAAAAGAACTGCAGATATTGTAAGTCAAGCTAAAACAGAAGTTAATGGAAAAGCTCAGCAGGTCTAGCAGCTTCTGTGAAAAGAAATCAGAGTTAACGCTTCAGGTCCAGTGACCCTTACTCAGAACTGCTGAGATTTTCCAACAACTCATGTTTTTATTTCTGCTTTACAGCATCTGCAGTTCTTTCAGTTTTAATTAGTATTTAATTCACTGCCATTTCCCTTGTAGGCATGCCCACCTTAAAGAAGTTCTGCTCCTCCCTTCGGGATTGATAGTTCCAATTTTCTTTTCTATTCCACCCAATTCTGAGGAAGGGTCACTGGACTTGAAACTTTAACTGTGATTTCTCTTCACAGATGCTGCCAGACCTGCTGAGCTTTTCCAGCAGCTTCTGTTTTTATTAGTCTGAGACTTTCTTGCTCTCCTCTTAGGCAATTGTATCCTAGCTGGGGTAACAAAACCAAAACTGTACGCAGTATCCCAGGTGCAGTCTCACCGAAGCCTTACAGTTACCTTTCTAATTGTTTGCTGTATTTGTATGTTTGTTTTCAGTGACTTATGAACAAGGACAATTCAATCCCTTTTGGATGTCAAAACTTTGCAATCTGTCTTTATTTAAGAATTACCTTTCATTTTTGAATTTCCCACCAAAATGAATAGCTTAACATTTTCCTGCATGATTCAAGTGTCATATTCTTGCTCACTTGCTTAGCTTGTCTAAATTCTCTTGAAGCCTCCTTGCATCCTTCTCACCACTTGCATTCCGACAGTTCCTATCAGCAAACTTGTAATTGCTATATTTGGTCTCACTATCCAAATCATTGATAGAGGAACAGAGAAATAGGAGTGAAAATAGACCAGTCAATCTATTGAGCCTGCCTGGCCATTGAAACAGATCATGGCTGATCATCTGCTGCTGTGCCACTATTCCCCACTGTCCCTTAATGTCACTAGTTCTAGAAATCTGTCGATTTCAATTTTGAGCCTGTTCAATGACAGAGCTTCCACAGCCCTCTGAGATAGAGAAGTCTCATAAGTCATTATGCTGTGAGTGAAGAACTCCACACTGTCTGTTTTAAATGACTTGTCCCTTAATCTGAGAGTCTGTCCTGGGATGTAGACTTTTATCAGAGGAAAAATGTAATCTTAGCCGACCTCTTGATTCTTTAAAACTTGAGGGAATACTGACCTAAATTCCTCAAACATTCTTTATAAGGCAATCCCAGGAATTAGCCTGATACTCCTCTGCTGAAATCCCTCTATGGCAAGTGTATCCCTTCTTTGATAAGAGACCAAAACTATATGCAATATTCCAGGTGCTGTATCACCAGGGCTCCATACAAAAACAGCAAAGCACTTTACTCGTGTACCGAAATTCCCTTGTGATGAACACCAAAGAACAATTTGCATTCCTAATTACTCGCTGCCCCTGCAGCTCATAGTGACTCATGAACAAGAACACCCAGAGAAGGGGCTCTTGTGGTGCAGTGGTAGGGTCACTACTCCTGGACCCAGTTTAAGTCCCACTTGCTCCAACGGTGTATAATAACATTGCTGAACAGGTTGATTTGAAAAATAGGTTAAATGAAAGGAAGTACACCCAGGGATGGGGCTCTTGTGGTGCAATGTTAATGTCCCTACTTTTGAGCCAGGTGGCCTGGGTTCAAGTCTCAGCTCCTCCAGGGGTGTGTAATTACATGTCTGAATAGGTTGATTAGGAAAAACAACATCTCGGGCCCTTTGGACATTTCAAACCCGTCTCTATCTAAGAAATAACAGTTTTCTTTCTCTCAAAGTGTATAACCTTGCACTCATTCACATTTATATGCCACCTGCCATGTTCTTGCCCATTCACTTAGACGGAATAAATTCCCTTGAAGCAGCCTTGCATTGTCCTCACAACTCTCATTTCCATCTAGTTTTGTGTCAACAATAATTTTGGAAATATTACATTTGATACCCACATCAAAATCATTTTAATAGATTGTGAACATATGTAGACTAAGCACTGATTTATTTTTGCAGTACCCCACTTTTACCAGCTTGTCATCTTGAAAATGACCCATCTGCTCCTACTTTCTCTGTTAACCAAATCTGTAGCAGTATGTTCCTCCATTCCACCTGTTCCAATTTTGGTTACGAGGCTCCTGGTGTGGGACCTTTGAAGGAGGCTTTATAAAAATCTGAAAACACCTCATCTTCCTCTTGTCTATCCAACAAGAAACATCCTCAATAAATTCCAACAGGTTTGACCACCACGATACCCCTTTCAGAAGGGGTGGCATGGTGGCTCAGTGGTTAGCAATGGCGCTTCAAAGGGACAGGGACCTGGGTTCGATTCCAGCCTCCAGCAACTGTCTGTGTGGAGTTTGCACATTCTCCTCGTATCTATGTGGGTTTCCTCCAGATATTCCAGTTTTCCCCCCCCCAAAATCCAAAGATGTGCAGGTTAGGTGAATTGTCCAAGCTAAATTGCCCAGAGTGTTAGGTGCATTAGTCAGAGGGGTAAATATAGGATAATAGGGTAAGGGAATGGGTCTGGGTGGATTACTCTTTGGAGGGTCGGTGTGGACTTGTTGGACCGAAGGGCCTATTTCTGTGCTGTAGGGATTCTATAAAAAAAACAATGTTGACTCCACTCAGACCTGTTTTTTTTCTCCCCCTATCAACTCTTCCCTGCTTAAATAGCAGGGTTATGTTGCAATTTCTGAGCATTTTGTTTGAAGATGACAAATCCATCCATTATCTCCATGGTCACCTCCTTCAACACTCCAGAATGTAGCAGGTTTCAGGAAATTTACCAGACTTCAATCTATTTAACTAAATATCTACTAAATATCTTTCCCTTCCTCCTTATCTTAAGTTCCTTTGTTCCCAAATACTTTTGAAAGATTTTCTGTCTTCCTCAATGAAAACTGACAGAAACAGTAAAGCTACTGCTTCCTGGACGTGGCAAGAGAAGTGTTGAGAATAAGAATAATTTGGGTGATTTAATCCTGTATGGCTGCAACCCCCTTCCTTCTCTCCTCCACACCGAATTAGGGTTGGGCAAGAAGTTCCATTGCAGATACTTTTGACTTACCAGCAATTAAGGCCCTTAAGTGTTAGTTAACAGCTACTCAACGGTTTTGATTCAATACCTCCCCAATTATTCATCGTCATGTAAACTGAGAAAACTCCAGACAGGGTAACCTGGGTGAATTGTGTACTGACTTAGTGAGGACCACCAGTTGCCCAAATCTAGAATAATCTGGCACCTAAAATGCCTACCCAACTTAGTCTAAGAACAGGAAAATCGCATCTATGTAACTATTTAGAATCTCTGCCCTTTTGTTGTTTCATTTTTAAATTCTCCCTTCCCTTTCTGTAATGGGCCCACATTTGTCTTTGCTAATATTTTCCTTTTACCATAGCCAGCTTAACTTCTTGATAGTTTCCTTTGCTGAGCATTAATATCCTGGTTCAGAATAAACTATGTCACTTGCAGGAATCCAAGGTTCTGAGGCACCTTGGCAGTGGATGCAGAAAGATTGTGTTTTTGCTGTGAGTGTCCAGAATTGGGGGTTCAACCATAAAGGATAGAGATGCGGAAAAACTTTTGTGGTGTCACCATGGGGAAGTGTGTGCCAATAATCATGACTGTTGTTCCACAAGTTGTCACAAAATGTATAAACTTTGTGCCATTCAATCATAAATTCTCCCTGATGCAATTTCTAAAAACAATTATATTGTCCAGTTCAAAAATAAGCAACTCTTGGTCTCTAATTGCAAAAAAAACTTCCTAGCATTCTAGTTGTAGCAGACCAACTTACATTTCATTTTCTAATCCCAAACATGAAAATCTATGATCTTTCATAAAGGGTTGTGAGTCTTCAAAATCTCTTCCTCAAAAAGCATTGGTGGCAGAATCTTTTGAACTTTTTAAGGTGGAGGTATATAGCTTGTTGATTATCAAGTATAGGCAGGAGTGTTGAGTTGAAGTTAACATCAGCTCAGCCATGATCTTATTGAATGCACACAGGCTGAAAGAGTCAAATAACTTGCTACTCATTTGTATGTTCATATGTAAACTGATTGTGAAACTTCATTATGCTCAACTCTTTTCTTTTACAGGAAGGTTATTAAGTTGTCCATTCTCATTACATAAGAGGTGTCACAATGGTGGCAAGGTGGCTCAGTGGTTAGCACTGCTGCCTCACAGTGCCATGGACCCGGGTTCGATTCCCACCTCGGGCAACTGTCTGTGTGGAGTTTGCACATTGTCCCCGTGGGTTTCCTCTGGGTGCTCCAGTTTCCACCAAAGATGTGCAGGTTAGGTGAATTGGCCAAGCTAAATTGCCCATAGTGTTAGGTACATTAGTCAGGGGTAAATATAGGGGAGGGGAATGGTCTGGGTGGGTTACTATTTGGAGAGCCTATATGGACTTGGGCCTGTATCCATACTGTAGGGAATCTAATCTAATCTAGTTATAATAGTAAATCTAAAATAACCCAATATCTCAATTCCTCTATGTACGGCTGCAGAAACCCATCTTGTACAAATGCTAACAATTCATCCTCCACAGAATTACTACTAATTAGATTCACTCAGTCCATATGTAAATTGAAGTTGCCCATAATTACTGTATTACTCATCACAGCCAGAAGTGATCCCTGATAACCAGATGCTAGTCTTCAACAAATTTGATTCACTCCATGTGATATTGAGAAATGGCTGAAGGCACTGGATACTGTAACGGCTATGGGTGCTGACAGCATTCTTGCAATAGTACTGAAGATTTTGATCCAGAGCTAGCCAGGCCTCTAGCAAGTTGTTCCAGTAAAGCTCTGACACTGACATCTACTTGACAATGTGATAAATTACCCAAATTAAAATATCCTGTGCACAAAAAAGGATAAACTCACCGAGCCAGTTACAGCCTATCCATGTACTCTCGATCATCAGCAAAGTGTTGAAAGGGGTCATTGACAATGCTATCATATGGCCACATATTAATTGTTTCTAGAAACATCCTAACCACTAGTTAAACTAGTCTGTAATACAGGACCAATCTTTACAACCTTTCATGAATAGGAGCATAATGTTTGTCATCCTGTAGTCTTCTGACACTTTCCCTGAATTTAGATAAGATTGAAAGTTTGGTGGGTTCGTGCCCCCACAATTTCCTTGTAACAAGCACTGCTACTTTATCAATTTTGAGCTTTTGTAGTAACAGAGCTTCCTCCTCTAATCAGGGCTTGGATAGCATATATCTCCTTGGTGAAGACAAATGCAAACTATTCCTTTAATACATTTGCCATGTTCCTTGCATCCATAAACTATTCCCTTTTTGATCCCTCATCAGTCTTTGTTTTTTTTGCTAATCTTCTGTAGACATTCAAATAGTACAAGACATTGGGCATCTCTTTATGTTAACAACCCTCACAGGTCCTCTTTATTTCTCAAATAAGTTTGCCATCTTCCCCAGAGCCAGACCCAGTATCTGAGGAATCTAAAACTCCCCACTTCCACACCACCTTTCCATCAATGCATTCATCTGTTTTTGTTGTCATTTGTACATGGCATTGGGAGTAGTCTGGATATTACTGCTTTTGAGGTCCTGATTGATTTTTCTAAAATCAAATTTCTGACTGCATGAGTATATCCTCTACTTTATTGATTTGTATATGTGTGGACATTGATCGTCCACACATCGTCTTCCGAAGAATGACCTGCAGCCACTCTCTGACACCTTTTGACCCTGGCACCAGAGAGGCAACATATTATTCTAATGTTATCTCTATGGCCACATAAATGCCTGTTTCCCCAACCAAAGGATACTCTATCATTATTGTAATTCATTTCTTTGACCTCCCTTCCTGTGCAGCCAGGCTACTTATTGTGTAACAAAAAAATGACTTTGACTATACCCCCCTAAGGGACCAGCACACTTGCCAGGTTTGACTTCTGAAATCTGGACTTCAGGTTCCTGCAGCTGGCAAGCACATGGTCGTCTTGGATACTGCCTGCGAGCATAGTTGAGGCGGGAAACCTCACAACCTTTTAAAAAGTATTTGAAGTGTCGTGACATTCAAGGCTATGGGCCAACTGCTGATTAGTGTCAATTTGGAGTAGTCAGTGCAGACTCAGTGGGCCCAAGGACCTCTTCTGTATCTTCTGATGCTATGATTTCCACATAATACAGGCTATGCATTCCCATTGACCAAGTTGCATACCATGTGTTAACTTTATTTCCTTCTTAACTTTATTCTGCTTTGGCTTATTTATACTATTTTATTTTATTGACCCTGACCTACCTTTACTCCTAGTAATGTGTTGTTCTAATTTACAGCTGTTAAAAGACAGTCCCTAATAATAGTTTTTTGCCAACCAATGAACTTAATAAAGCAAAGACTGGAATGTTAAATTATCTCCTTCCCACCTTCACTAAAATCCCCACTCAACACACTTTACTTCTTGCTGTAAATCTTATCTGAACCACATCTTTAATGCTGTGCACTGAATTCTAACTTTGAACAAAATGCCTAAATATACTCCTCCCTGGCTCACTCAAGCGAACACTGCCTCATATTGACCATGCATGTTTACAGCCACACCCGTTGGCTCCCCCTCGTCTATTTTGCTAGTTACATCCCCCAAAAAATCAACAGTCGAGTTAAATATTGAAATAACTCCACAGAGGCTGGTGTCCTGTCACCAAATCACTCTTTATTTACATGTGGAAAGCCTTGACACTGATCCAGTTCTTTCCACAGCCAATTCTCAGAGTGAGCAGCATTTCTGACATTCTCTTTTATTTATGTCTGTCCTCCAGGACTCCCTGATTGGACAAGATTAACAGCCCCAATCAGGGTGTTGATATTTTGATGTCCGTCTGGCTGACTTCATTACAATCATTACAATATGATTGTTTTCATAAATCCACATTGATTCTACCCAAACCTACCATTATTTTCAAAATGTCCAGTTATCACATCCTTTATAATAGGTTTTTAGTATTTACCCTGCTACTGATATCAAGCATAAAGGTCTTTAATTCCACTTTCATTCTCTCTCCTTTCCAAAATATGTTGCTATCTTCCATTCTGTCAAAACTATTCACAATTCTATAGAATCCTCCTGGTGATCATCTTCTGTCTGTAGTCGCATCTTTCAACACTCCAAGGTGTAGATCATCAAGTTCAGGGGAATTTTCAACCTTTAATCCCATTATTTTCTCCAGTACTACTTCATTTTATTAATATTGATTTTCAATTCCTCGTTCTTGCATATCCTTTGATTACTAGTATTCCTGTGAGGTTGTTGTGTCTTCCTCTGAAGACAAAAACAAAGTATTAGTTAAGATTCTCTGCTATTTCTTTTATAAAGTCACATGTTTCTGCCTGTAGTTGAAACAAATTTGTCCTTGCTAATCTCTTTACTTTTTTAACATCCCATTAGAAACCTTTACTGTCCGTTTTGATTGTTCTTTGTAGTCAATTTCATGTTTTTTTTCTTAATAGTTTCTTGGCCTTTCTTTGCTAAATTCTAAAATACACCAATTCTGAGGCTTTCCACTTTATTGGTAACTTTAACAGCCTCTCCTTTTGAACTAATGTAATCATTATCTCATACTGGTAATTCATCCATGAATAATTTGTGGGTTTTAACTACTTGCCATTTTTCTTCCTGATAGTAGCAATCATTAGTGATATTGACCTATTAAATTCTCTCCTTCCATGTGATTTTACTTCTAACCACATCATTCATTACCCATATCAGTTTAATTTTTAATAAAATGCTAAAAATAGTATAGAGCTGACTGTGTTTTGTAGCTAAATTTAAGTTGATAATCAAGGCACTTCAGAGTTGCAGCATCAATATGGGAGCTTCAATTAAAAATCTTGTACTTTCAAAATAACAAGTGTCAAAATTGAAGCATGCTTCACTGAACTCTTCAGTTCGATCCCTTCAGCTGGCCTTGATAACTAACCAACTAGCTTAGTCAAATTTGTTTAATCAAATAGTTGACGATAATACCAATGGATTACTTCTGGGCTTACCATAACCCTGTTGCATCTAATTCTGAATTTTGTTGTTTTCCTTTCTCCTCAAAGGTTCTTGGAGACCATCCAGCATCCGAATTTAATAACAATACCTCTTCAAAACGTCCTCCGTTTCTACCTCCAGGAGCACCTCCACCTCATCTGACTGGGCCACCTCCTCCATTCTTGCCACCACCACCTCCTGTCAATACTGGGCCTCCAATTCTTCATCCACCAGGTCAGAATTCAGCTGTTCTTTTTCACATGGAAATAGGCATTTTCAGTTTAGTGTTTACTTTGTTTCTCTTCTGCATATAACCCTGAAGTCTGAACTTTTTGGATCTTAATTTTGCCATGAGTATTGTATGTGGGATTTAACCTCAATATTAGTTTGAATCAAAAATAATTGTAATGCAACACTGGTGAAAGTCCTTTTTAATGCTTCAAGGCAAAGAAAGAAAAGTATTTTTGATGTAACTTGCTTGATCTCCCCATGCTATTTGGTTAATATACTCCTCTAATTTTACTTACTTCCAATTCAGCCAGTCTCCAATCCAAAATAGTCTTCATACTGGGTGGGAAATAAATGACTGGGATTCCTAGCCCAGTTTCATGACAACCTGGTATCCAAAGAATGTGGATGGGAGTGGGTGGTCAGAATTCTTCTTTTGTCTTTTATATTATTTCAGTATCTTGCTTTTAAAAAATATTGAATAATATAATTCCAAAACAAAAGGAATAAGTTAAAAATCATTTTGAGTCACTATGACATGCCAACTAATTTTATATGGAAAGCACTTTGCACCCTCTTTTTACTTATTTTCTCCTTCAAGAAAAGGTTCATAATTTGACAATGTTTGTTGATAATTGTTGTACTCAATAAGAACAAATGTATGGTGCTATGCAGACTTCATGAACTCTCTACAACTTTTTGCCAGTATTTTTAGCGCATTGTTTTTGATTATAGATTTTCTTGAACTTCAACCGAAAGAGCAATAGAGAATGTGATTTTTATGATTGCACATGTACTGTTTATTGACCTAAGGCAAGAAATAGGTTATTTCCTTTTTAATAACCTTGGAAACATAAAAGGTAGGAAGAATGCTAAGATTGCATTTTTCAAAGGAAAAAGTGCACCTTAATTTAATGCACCCTATATTTAGTCAAACTTAGGAACCTGATGCTCCAAATTGGCATCTGTCGTTAAGTTGTGTAGATTTGGCTTATGCCTAGTTGTATTTTAATTGTGCTCTTTCCAACGCTTCATCTTCAAAGCAGTTTCTAAAATAGAACTTACAATCTGTTGGGTTCAATGAAAAAGACTGCTGTTACCTATGAATAGTATTCCCGTGCCAAAATCTTTAAATCACTACAAATATAAAACATCCTGTGGAACACTCTTTGAAATCTATATTAAATACAGCACCACTTAATCAAACTTTTTATTTTATTAACTTTATAGTTTGTCCCAGTTTTAGCAAGTATTTTAATGTACTTGTTTTGATTTCGTGTATATTTTACAATTTTTCAAGAAAGAATAGTATTTTTCAACCATATTGGATTGTTTTATTATGTTGTACTGTTCTGTTTTGCTGTTGTGTAAGTTGAATTTCTGTAGTTTTGCAAGTAGTGTCCCTTTCCCTAAATTTAAAGATATTACATTGATCTTCTCTATTGCAAGCTTTCAACTTCAAAACCATCAGGAGTGGAAATTTCTGCAAGTTTATTGCATTATATGGATTCTGTTGAGTAAATCCATCCCAGTTTGGGTTGCAACATTTCTATAATGACTTGTTGCCGATGTTTGTCTTTTATCTCAGTAATGCTTAGTCTGGTTGAGGATTGCGGGTGCAGAGCAGATCAGTACTGAATGTCTTTGAAAATGTTCTGCCCTCTTAATTCCACCAAATTTTAAAATCCAATTAGTCTGTGTTTACTGAATAAATTAATAGGAATAAGTTCATGAATGAAGTTCATTTTCACAGTCATGGAATTTATGCCAACTTAATTTGGATGCATAGTACAATATTCTGAACTTCAGCTACAGAAGAATATGTGCATTTATTTTACTTGTCCAACCTTCCATTGAAGCATTGGCCCATTTTTAAAGTACTCAGGAAAGCCTGTGTCACTTGAGGTTTTTGGGGATTTGAGCATGCGTGGGGACTTTTTCCCCTTAGTTCTTCACTGAATATTGGTTTTAAGTGCATGCTGCACAGTTAAAGTGAAAGATAACACATGATTGTTGGCCATAAAAATCAGTTTTGATTGGCTGCGTTGAAAGGGGTTATTGAACAATTTGTTTCAAGGCTTTTTTAAAAAAAATGTTGCTTATTAACACAAACGCCAACCTGGAAATTGCATTAAGTGTATCCAGACAGGAAAAAAAATGTATCTTTAGTGAGCACAAAGTTAGTCTCCTTCACATCTCAAGCTAAAGCTTTCTCAACCATTAAACAGAATGCACTGTGCCGCAGTACAATTATATATTTTTCACTATTTTAACTGATATTTTTCTTTGTAAGAAATTAGTTAAATTCAGGATTTCAGTAACTAATACTCTGCTTCATTTCTGAATCTGAGAAAAGGTCAAGTAAATAGTTTTGAGAGTATAGCCCTTTAATAAAAGTTTTTGTACCTGCTGCTACAGTATGAAAGATGCACATCTGGCACCCTTTGAAAGAAATAATAAATTGTTCACAGATGGCTGGCCTCTGATGCTGAACATTTGAAACTGATTGCAATTTCATATTTCAAACAGTATTTTAGTTTCCATTGATCCATAAAGGTTAAGTTTTGAATAGTGACACAAGCTGCTTTGGAAAAGCACGTATGTTTGTGTTGCTTGTGGTATTTCTTTCTTTTATTTTTATTTTTAAGCATTTGTGATGTTGAGTTTCAGAATGACTGTAGCTAGTCCATGTATTTACATTACGTTGTTAAAGGAAGAGCATGTCGATGTCTCAAACAATATCTTGTTATTCATATTTTGAGTGTACATCTACCTTCTGCCTCAACTTTTCTGCCCTTGAGGAGTTGTACAGTGAACACCATGCAATCATCCACTACTTGCCTAAGTGACATCTGTAATGTCAACCGAGGTGGTGATATTGGCTAGCTGTCTTACGATGGCAAGAAACGTCACAGAGCTTCAGTAACAGTAGGCTTCCTACTAATATGCGAGTGGCATTCTGGTTCCAAGAGGAACAATAACTTGGGACCGACTCTTACTAACCGTTTTGCATATGGTTATTGAGGTCTGTTTTTAAAAAAAAAATTCCGAGTGGTCTTAGGTAGGTGACCGTACTCCGGCATCTGGCAGAAAGGGGTTAACATCTCCACTAAGGAACCCTTTTGCACATCAGGTCCTCCCCACCTGCAGCTGTTTTCTACAGTCCTCCCCATGATAAGATCTCATGTTTACCTGGTTCTGGACCGTCCGGACCCTTTTGCAGTCTGGGCCTTGCTAGGACGACAGAATTGCTGGGCAGTTAGGCTGACCAGCAGCTCCCTGAGGAAGGACTACATCCCAAGTGAGGTGCAGAAGTCCCACCTCCAGCTATTAATGCTCGTCACATATTATCACTGAAGTATTTTCCACCAACTCTTCAGATGGCAGGCAAAAATTATAAACATAGTGGTAGTAATCCAAAGGTCCGGACTAATGCTGTGGGGATCTGAATCCTACTGCAACTCAGGGGAATTTAAATTTAAATAATTAATGAAAATAAATCTGGAATAAAACACTACTCTCATTAATATGGTCATAAAACTGCCAGATTGTCATCATGATTCTGTGGTTCACTAATGTCTTTTGGGGTACCAAACCTGCAACCTTCATCCAGTCTGGTCTACACTTGACTCCATACGCACAGTAATGTGGTTGACCCCTAGGCGTCCTCTGAAACGGCTGAGCAATCTATCTGCTACCATTCTCTAAAGTGGTTTGACAGACTGCAGGTTTATTCATCACAAACTGTGAAAAAGGTGAAAAGGGTGGCTCAGTACCACACCTTCGGGATAATTAAGGATGAGCGATATGTGCCAGTGATACTTGCATCACAAAAGCTATTTTTTATGAAAGGTATGTGAGCGATTGTCTCAGTGTCTCACTCTTCCACCTCGCACCCACTCCCACCTCTTTTCTCACCCCCCCACCTCTTTCTCACCCCCCCACCTCTTTCCCCCCCCCACCTCTTTCGCTCTCCCCCCACCTCTTCGCTCTCCCCCACTCTTTCGCTCTCCCCCCCACCTCATTCGCTCGCCCCCCACCCTCTCCGTCCCCCCACCCCTCTCGCCTCCCCCCACCCCTCTCGCCGCCCCCCACCCCTCTCGCGCCCCCCACCTCCCCCACCCCTCTCGCGCTCCCCCCACCCTCTCGCGCTCCCCCCACCCCTCTCGCGCTCCCCCCACCCCTCTCGCGCTCCCCCCACCCCTCTCGCGCTCCCCCCACCCCTCTCGCGCTCCCCCACCCCTCTCCGCCGCTCCCCCCACCCCTCTCGCGCTCCCCCCACCCCTCTCGCGCTCCCCCCCACCCCTCTCGCGCTCCCCCACCCCTCTCGCGCTCCCCCCACCCCTCTCGCGCTCCCCCCACCCCTCTCGCGCTCCCCCCACCCCTCTCCGCGCTCCCCCCACCCCTCTCGCGCTCCCCCCACCCCTCTCGCGCTCCCCCCACCCCTCTCGCGCTCCCCCACCCCTCTCGCGCTCCCCCCCACCCCTCTCGCGCTCCCCCCACCCCTCTCGCGCTCCCCCCACCCCTCTCGCGCTCCCCCCACCCCTCTCGCGCTCCCCCCACCCCTCTCGCGCTCCCCCCACCCCCTCGCGCTCCCCCACCCCTCTCGCGCTCCCCCCACCCCTCTCGCGCTCCCCCACCCCTCTCGCGCTCCCCCCACCCCTCTCGCGCTCCCCCACCCCTCTCGCGCTCCCCCCACCCTCTCGCGCTCCCCCACCCCTCTCGCGCTCCCCCCCACCCCTCTCGCGCTCCCCCCCACCCCTCTCGCGCTCCCCACCCTCTCGCGCTCCCCCCACCCCTCTCGCGCTCCCCCCACCCCTCTCGCGCTCCCCCCACCCCTCTCGCGCTCCCCCCCACCCTCTCGCGCTCCCCCCCACCCCTCTCGCGCTCCCCCCACCCCTCTCGCGCTCCCCCACCCCTCTCGCGCTCCCCCCACCCCTCTCGCGCTCCCCCCACCCCTCTCGCGCTCCCCCCACCCTCTCGCGCTCCCCCCACCCTCTCGCGCTCCCCCCACCCCTCTCGCGCTCCCCCCACCCCTCTCGCGCTCCCCCCACCCCTCTCGCGCTCCCCCCCACCCCTCTCGCGCTCCCCCCCCCTCTCGCTCCCCCCACCCCTCTCGCGCTCCCCCCCACCCCTCTCGCGCTCCCCCCACCCCTCTCGCGCTCCCCCCACCCCTCTCGCGCTCCCCCCACCCTCTCGCGCTCCCCCCACCCCTCTCGCGCTCCCCCCACCCCTCTCGCGCGCTCCCCCCACCCCTCTCGCGCTCCCCCCACCCCTCTCGCGCTCCCCCCACCCCTCTCGCGCTCCCCCCACCCCTCTCGCGCTCCCCCCACCCTCTCGCGCTCCCCCACCCCTCTCGCGCTCCCCCCACCCCTCTCGCGCTCCCCCCACCCCTCTCGCGCTCCCCCCACCCCTCTCGCGCTCCCCCCACCCCTCTCGCGCTCCCCCCACCCCTCTCGCGCTCCCCCACCCCTCTCGCGCTCCCCCCACCCCTCTCGCGCTCCCCCACCCCTCTCGCGCTCCCCCCACCCCTCTCGCGCTCCCCCCACCCCTCTCGCGCTCCCCCCACCCCTCTCGCGCTCCCCCACCCCTCTCGCGCTCCCCCCACCCCTCTCGCGCTCCCCCCACCCCTCTCGCGCTCCCCCCACCCCTCTCTGCGCTCCCCCCACCCCTCTCGCGCTCCCCCCACCCCTCTCGCGCTCCCCCCACCCCTCTCGCGCTCCCCCCACCCCTCTCGCGCTCCCCCCACCCCTCTCGCGCTCCCCCCACCCCCTCTCGCGCTCCCCCCACCCCTCTCGCGCTCCCCCCACCCCTCTCGCGCTCCCCCACCCCTCTCGCGCTCCCCCCACCCCTCTCGCGCTCCCCCCACCCCTCTCGCGCTCCCCCACCCCTCTCGCGCTCCCCCCACCCCTCTCGCGCTCCCCCCCACCCCTCTCGCGCTCCCCCCCACCCCTCTCGCGCTCCCCCCACCCCTCTCGCGCTCCCCCACCCCTCTCGCGCTCCCCCCACCCCTCTCGCCGCTCCCCCACCCCTCTCGCGCTCCCCACCCCTCTCGCGCTCCCCCCACCCCTCTCGCGCTCCCCCCACCCCTCTCGCGCTCCCCCACCCCTCTCGCGCTCCCCCCCACCCCTCTCGCGCTCCCCCCACCCCTCTCGCGCTCCCCCACCCTCTCGCGCTCCCCCACCCCTCTCGCGCTCCCCCCACCCTCTCGCGCTCCCCCCACCCCTCTCGCGCTCCCCCCACCCCTCTCGCGCTCCCCCCACCCCTCTCGCGCTCCCCCCACCCCTCTCGCGCTCCCCCCACCCCTCTCGCGCTCCCCCCACCCCTCTCGCGCTCCCCCCACCCCTCTCGCGCTCCCCCCACCCCTCTCGCGCTCCCCCCCCCCCTCTCGCGCTCCCCCCACCCCTCTCGCGCTCCCCCCACCCCTCTCGCGCTCCCCCCACCCCTCTCGCGCTCCCCCCACCCCTCTCGCGCTCCCCCCACCCCTCTCGCGCTCCCCCCACCCCTCTCGCGCTCCCCCCACCCCTCTCGCGCTCCCCCCACCCCTCTCGCGGCTCCCCCACCCCTCTCGCGCTCCCCCCACCCCTCTCGCGCTCCCCCCACCCCTCTCGCGCTCCCCCCACCCCTCTCGCGCTCCCCCCACCCCTCTCGCGCTCCCCCCCACCCCTCTCGCGCTCCCCCACCCCTCTCGCGCTCCCCCCACCCCTCTCGCGCTCCCCCCACCCCTCTCGCGCTCCCCCCACCCCTCTCGCGCTCCCCCACCCTCTCGCGCTCCCCCACCCCTCTCGCGCTCCCCCCCACCCCTCTCGCGCTCCCCCACCCCTCTCGCGCTCCCCCCACCCCTCTCGCGCTCCCCCCACCCCTCTCGCGCTCCCCCCACCCCTCTCGCGCTCCCCCCACCCCTCTCGCGCTCCCCCACCCTCTCGCGCTCCCCCACCCCTCTCGCGCTCCCCCCACCCCTCTCGCGCTCCCCCCACCCCTCTCGCGCTCCCCCCACCCCTCTCGCGCTCCCCCCACCCCTCTCGCGCTCCCCCCACCCTCTCGCGCTCCCCCACCCCTCTCGCGCTCCCCCACCCCTCTCGCGCTCCCCCCACCCCTCTCGCGCTCCCCCACCCCTCTCGCGCTCCCCCACCCTCTCGCGCTCCCCCACCCCTCTCGCGCTCCCCCCACCCCTCTCGCGCTCCCCCCACCCCTCTCGCGCTCCCCCCACCCCTCTCGCGCTCCCCCCACCCTCTCGCGCTCCCCCCACCCCTCTCGCGCTCCCCCCACCCCTCTCGCGCTCCCCCACCCCTCTCGCGCTCCCCCACCCCTCTCGCGCTCCCCCCACCCCTCTCGCGCTCCCCCCACCCCTCTCGCGCTCCCCCCACCCCTCTCGCGCTCCCCCCACCCCTCTCGCGCTCCCCCACCCCTCTCGCGCTCCCCCACCCCTCTCGCGCTCCCCCCAACCTCTCTCGCGCTCCCCCCACCCCTCTGCGCTCCCCCAACCTCTCTCGCTCTCTCTCCCAAACCTCTCCTCGCTCCCCCAACCTCTCTCTCTCTCTCCCCAACCTCTCTCTCTCTCTCCCAAACCTCTCTCTCTCTCTCCCAAACCTCTCTCTCTCTCTCCCAAACCTCTCTCTCTCTCCCAAACCTCTCTCTCTCTCTCTCCCAAACCTCTCTCTCTCTCTCTCTCCCAAACTCTCTCTCTCTCTCTCTCTCTCCCCAAACCTCTCTCTCTCTCTCTCTCTCCCAAACCTCTCTCGCTCTCTCCCAAACCTCTCTCTCTCTCTCCCAAACCTCTCTCTCTCTCTCCCAAACCTCTCTCTCTCTCCCAAACCTCTCTCTCTCTCTCTCTCTCCCCAAACCTCTCTCTCTCTCTCTCTCTCTCCCAAACCTCTCTCTCTCTCTCTCGCTCTCTCCCAAACTCTCTCGCTCTCTCCCAAACCTCTCTCTCTCTCTCCTCAAACCTCTTCTCTCTCTCCCAAACCTCTCTCTCTCTCTCTCAAACCTCTCTCGCTCTCTCTCCCAAACCTCTCTCTCTCTCTCTCTCTCTCTCTCTCCCAAACCTCTCTCTCTCTCCCCAAACCTCTCTCGCTCTCTCCAAACCTCTCTCTCTCTCTCCCCAAACCTCTCTCTCTCTCTCTCTCCCAAACCTCTCTCTCTCTCTCTCTCTCCCAAACCTCTCTCCTCTCTCTCCCAAACCTCCCTCTCTCTTCTCTCTCCAAACCTCTCTTCTCTCTCTCCCAAACCTCTCTCTCTCTCTCTCCCAAACTCTCTCTCTCTCTCTCTCTCTCCCAAACCTCTCTCTCTCTCTCTCTCCCAAACCTCTCTCTCTCTCTCCCAAACCTCTCTCTCTCTCTCTCTCTCTCCCAAACCTCTCTCTCTCTCTCTCTCTCCCAAACCTCTCTCTCTCTCGCTCTCTCCCAAACCTCTCTCTCTCTCTCTCTCTCCAAACCTCTCTCGCTCTCTCCCAAACCTCTCTCTCTCTCTCTCTCTCCAAACCTCTCTCTCTCTCTCTCCCAAACCTCTCTCGCTCTCTCTCCCAAACCTCTCTCGCTCTCTCTCCCAAACCTCTCTCGCTCTCTCCCAAACCTCTCTCTCTCTCTCCCAAACCTCTCTCTCTCTCTCTCTCTCTCCCAAACCTCTCTCTCTCTCTCCCAAACCTCTCTCTCTCTCTCTCCAAACCCTCTCTCTCTCCCAAACCTCTCTCTCTCTCTCCCAAACCTCTCTCTCTCTCTCCCAAACCTCTCTCTCTCTCTCCAAACCTCTCTCTCTCTCTCCCAAACCTCTCTCTCTCTCTCTCCCAAACCTCTCTCTCTCTCTCTCCCAACCTCTCTCTCTCTCTCTCTCTCTCCCAAACTCTCTCTCTCTCTCTCTCTCATCCAAACCCTCTCTCTCTCTCTCTCTCCCAACCTCTCTCTCTCTCTCTCTCTCCCAAACCTCTCCTCTCTCTCCCAAACCTCTCTCTCTCTCTCTCCCAAACCTCTCTCTCTCTCTCTCTCTCTCCCAAAACCTCTCTCTCTCTCTCCCAAACCTCTCTCTCTCTCCCAAACCTCTCTCTCTCTCTCTCCCAAACCTCTCTCTCTCTCTCTCTCTCTCTCCCAAACCTCTCTCTCTCTCCCCAAACCTCTCTCTCTCTCTCCCAAACCTCTCTCTCTCTCTCTCCCAAACCTCTCTCTCTCTCCCAAACCTCTCTCTCTCTCTCTCTCTCTCCAAACCTCTCTCTCTCTCTCCCAAACCTCTCTCGCTCTCTCTCCCAAACCTCTCTCTCTCTCTCTCCAAACCTCTCTCTCTCTCTCCATCCTCTCTCTCTCTCTCCCAAACCTCTCTCTCTCTCTCTCCCAAACCTCTCTCTCTCTCTCTCCCAAACCTCTCTCTCTCTCTCTCTCTCAAACCTCTCTCGCTCTCTCCCAAACCTCTCTCTTCTCTCCCAAACCTCTCTCTCTCTCTCCAACCTCTCTCTCTCTCTCCAAACCTCTCTCTCTCTCTCCCAAACCTCTCTCTCTCTCCCCAAACCTCTCTCTCTCTCTCCCAAACTCTCTCTCTTCTCTCTCTCTCCCAAACCTCTCTCTCTCTCTCTCTCTCTCTCTCTCCCAAACCTCTCTCTCTCTCTCTCTCTCTCCAAACCTCTCTCTCTCTCTCTCTCTCTCCCAAACCCTTCTCTCTCTCCCAAACCTCTCTCTCTCTCTCCCAAACCTCTCTCTCTTCTCTCTCTCTCCCAAACCTCTCTCTCTCTCTCCCAAACCTCTCTCTCTCTCCTCTCTCTCTCTTCCCAAACCTCTCTCTCTCTCTCTCTCTCCCAAACCTCTCTCTCTCTCTCCCAAACCTCTCTCGCTCTCTCCCAAACCTCTCTCTCTCTCTCTCCAAACCTCTCTCTCTCTCTCCAAACCTTCTCTCTCTTCTCTCTCTCTCTTCTCTCTCTCTCTCTCCCAAACCTCTCTCTCTCTCTCTCTCTCTCCCAAACTCTCTCTCTCTCTCTCTCCTCTCTCCCAAACCTCTCTCTCTCTTTATCTCTCTATAACTTCTCTCGCTCTCTCCCAAACTCTCTCGCTCTCTCCCAAACTCTCTGCTCT